>NC_084737.1:57203773-57321273 GCF_033978785.1 Entelurus aequoreus
ATAACTGAAATTGAAACCAAAACTAGCCATTAGTTGCAAATACTGACTTGTGACTTTCACCAAGAACATAAGATATTTTAGAATAATTGCATAACTGGCACATATGCATGCATTTTATTTTCAAAAAGCAAAAAAAACAACAATACACATATTTTAAAGATGAATCTGTTATCATTTGAGCTGTCAGTCGATTAAAATCACAACTAAACACATTTTTCGTAGTTAGCTCGCAACTATTCACAGATACAGTAGATATAAGTTTTTATCATTAATAAGTGTACCTTAGACCAGTGGTTCTCAAATGGGGGTACACGTACCCCTAGGGGTACTTGAAGGTATGCCAAGGGGTACGTGAGATTTTTAAAAAAATGTCTGTCAAAAAGAACTGTGAAAAGAAATGCAACAATGCAATATTCAGTGTTGACAGCTAGATTTTTTGTGGACATGTTCCATAAATATTGATGTTAAAGATTTCTTTTTTTGTGAAGAAATGTTTAGAATTTCATGAATCCAGATGGATCTTTATTACAATCCCCAAAGAGGGCACTTTAAGTTGATGATTACTTCTATGTGTAGAAATCTTTATTTATAATTGAATCACTTGTTTATTTTTTAACAAGTTTTTAGTTATTTTCACATCTTTTTTTAACAAATAGTTCAAGAATGACCACAACAAATGAGCAATATTTTGCACTGTTATGCAATTTAATAAATCAGAAACTGATGACATAGTGCTGTATTTTACTTCTTTATCTCTTTTTTTCAACCAAAAATGCTTTGCTCTGATTAGGGGGTACTTGAATTAAAAAAATGTTCACAGGGGGTACATCACTAAAAAAGGTTGAGAACCACTGCTCTATAATATTAATTGTTCACAAAAGTAAAGCTGTAACCATCTAATTTCCGTTAAAAGTCTGTTGGTTGTAGTTGTCTATTGTAAACTTTCCAGCATACTCAGTCTTTGTGGAAATGGAGCAGAGATCTCTGCATCAGCTTGCAAAAGGCATTTGAGACTTGGAGTGGTAACTCGACTCACAACTCATAACTTTGTCTTGTCAACAAGCCTCTTGTCAGAGCTTTGAAGCTAACCTTGACATTCAATATACCCTTTTCTTTGGCCGAGGGTCACACATGACACATGCACGGTATTCCGCGCTTCAAAAAAAGAGTGCTATTTTAAGGACATCTTCGGTATCTTGTTTTTGCATTAACTTTGGCAGCCATAATTAATATCAGTCACAAGTATCGACATTTCAGCTTTTTCCTGTTACATTACGCCTTTTTGTCATATTTTTTTGTTTATTTATTTTCTACAATGTGCCCATAAAAAAATTGACATATCCACAAATGACCACACTTTTGATGTCCCTGGCTTATGTATTTCAGTGTGAAAGTGAAGTGTTACCAAACAATGGAAGAGTGTCTCCAGGCTATGTCTGCTTAGCATTATTGTAGTCATGACTCCTGTTAGTCAAAGGCTTGGCTGCACACTTGTGGAGGTGTTCTGCATGCTTTCACAATTCACATTCCATGGTGGTGGTAATGCACATGTGACATAAACCGGGAAATTACTTCTTTGGCTCGTATGTGTCAACAAAAGTGGTCAACTATGTATGTTGGCTTAAGCGAGGTTTGTTTTTTATTTGTAATATGAAGAACACAGTGAAACAGGACTTGATGAGTTGGTCCACATAGATGGGATAAAACATTTAACGGGACCGATTGCACTGTTTCTACTTTTGTGAACACGAACAGAGACAGTTTACCAATTTGATGCAGGTCGTGAGTAGAGGTGGAGGGCTGTGCTGCCTCAGTATCTCCAGCTGAAACTTCAGCCTCCTGAAAAGAGAAAGAGTGAACAGGGATAGATTCATTGCTACTGCAATGTAAATAAGACAGTTAAGTTAAAGTTAAAGTTAAAGGCCTACTGAAACCCACTACTACCGACCACGCAGTCTGATAGTTTATATATCAATGATGAAATCTTAACATTATACCACATGCCAATACGGCCGGGTTAACTTATAAAGTGACATTTTAAATTTGCCGCTAAACTTCCGTTTCGAAACGCCTCTGAGGATGACGTATGCGCGTGACGTAGACCGGCGAACACGGGTATGCCTTCCACATTGAAGCCAATACGAAAAAGCTCTGTTTTCATTTCATAATTCTACAGTATTCTGGACATCTGTGTTCGTGAATCTGTTGCAATCATGTTCATTGCATTATGGAGAAGGAAGCTGAGCAAGCAAAGAAGAAAGTTGTCGGTGCGAAATGGACGTATTTTTCGAACGTAGTCAGCAACAACAGTACACAGCCAGCGCTTCTTTGTTTACATTCCCGGAAGATGCAGTCAAGATGGAAGAACTCGGATAACAGAAACTCTAACCAGGAGGACTTTTGACTTCGATACACAGACGCCTGTAGAGAACTGGGACAACACAGACTCTTACCAGGATTACTTTGATTTGGATGACAAAGACGCAGACGTGCTACTGTGAGTATGCAGCTTTGGCTTCTAAACATTTGATCGCTTGACCGTATGTGCGCAACTTTTTTTTGCGTATGTACGTAACTTTTTAAAAATATATAAGCTTTATGAACCTTGGGTTAGGTGAACGGTCTTTTGGGCTGAGTGATTGTGTGTGTTGATCAGGTGTTTGAATTGTATTGGCGTGTTCTATGGAGCTAGGAGCTAGCAGAGGAGCTAGGAGCCAGCGTAACAAACACGCAGGTGTTTTTATGCAGGATTAATTTGTGGCATATTAAATATAAGCCTGGTTGTGTTGTGGCTAATAGAGTATATATATGTCTTGTGTTTATTTACTGTTGTAGTCATTCCCAGCTGAATATCAGGTCACCCCCGGCTCTCACAGCATCTTCCCTATCTGAATAGCTTCAACTCCCCACTAGTCCTTCACTTGCACTTTACTCATCCACAAATCTTTCATCCTCGCTCAAATTAATGGGGAAATTGTCGCTTTCTCGGTCCGAATCTCTCTCACTTCATGCGGCCATCATTGTAAACAATAGGGAACTTTGCGTATATGTTCAACTGACTACGTCACGCTACTTCCGGTAGGGGCAAGCCTTTTTTTTATCAGATACCAAAAGTTGCAATCTTTATCGTCGTTGTTCTATACTAAATCCTTTCAGCAAAAATATGGCAATATCGCGAAATGATCAAGTATGACACATAGAATAGATCTGCTATCCCCGTTTAAATAAAAAAAATTCATTTCAGTAGGCCTTTAAAGTACCAATGATTGTCACACACACACTAAGTGTGGTGAAATTTGACCTTTGCATTTGACCCATCCCTTTGATCACCTCCTGGGAGGTGAGGGGAGCAGTGGGCAGCAGCGGTGCCGCGCCCGGGAATCATTTTGGTGATTTAACCCCCAATTCCAACCCTTGATGCTGAGTTCCAAGCAGGGAGGTAATGGGTCCCATTTTTATAGTCTTTGGTATGACTCGACAGCAACCATTAATTGATTAATTCGATTAGAAAAAGGATTGATTTATATTATGTTGCTTCTATTAATCGTTTAGAAAGTGTAACTATTTAAATGTATCAAATCCGGATCAGATCCAAACCGAGAGATGGTGTGTGGACTCTGTTATCTGTGTAATGGGGATCAGCGGAGCTTTACATTTTTTTAATTTTTAATATAAAAGCCCACATATTAATGGTGCAATTTATATGTTGATGATGTTAAAAATAATAATGACAAAAATATTTCTTTAATCTATTTTAATGAAATACGCTTTGAGGCTATAAAGTGTGTTTTACTTGATTAATTGAACAAAATATTGATTAGATTATTAGATTTCCAAAATAATCGATAGCTACAGCCCTAAGTGTAACAATGCACCATGCTTGCAATCTAATCTAGTGTAACCAGAGTGTTCAAACTTTGTTTTACAGGCAAATTAAATGACTAAATATTATTCCCTGTTATTTCTTGTATTGTATTAAACACACCAAAAACACTATAGTGTATGTCAAGATCTCTTTAGCAGTTAAATAAATGCAAATGATTATGTTAGTGTGGTATATAGTGTTGGAACATTCGTTACTTGTTTTAGTTTTATGCATACTTTTACGAATTGAATATTATTCCCCGACTCCCGAGGGATATTAGTACATCTGACAATATGTGAATTAAACTATGGAATGGATTAAGCAAAGAAGTCAAACAATGTACTAATTTGATGCAGTTTAAGAAACTGTTCAAACTCAAAGTGTTTACAAAGTACAAGGAAGTATAATATTGACAACAATCTTGAACCTTACTGAAAAATGAGATAATCTTATGTTTGATTGATTGATTGAAACTTTTATTAGTAGATTGCACAGTACAGTACATATTCCGTACAATTGATCACTAAATGGTAACACTCGAATAAGTTTTTCAACTTGTTTAAGTCGGGGTCCATGTTAATCAATTCTTGGTACAAATATATACTATCAGCATAATACAGTCATCACACAAGTTAATCATCAGAGTATATACATTTAATTATTAACATTATTTACAATCCGGGGGGTGGATGTGGAGGGGGGTGGGGCTTGGGGGGGGGGGGGGGTGGGTTCGGTTGATATCAGCACTTCAGTCATCAACAATTATATCATCTGAGAAATGGACATTGAAACAGTGTAGGACTGACTTTGTAGGATATGTAAAGCGAGCAGTGACCATAGTGAGCTCAGAAAGCATAAGAACAAGTCTATACATTTGATTATTTACATTTGATTATTTACAATCCGAGGAGGTGGGATGTGGTGGGGGGAGGGTGTTAGTTTAGGGTTGTAGTTGCCTGGAGGTGTTCTTTTAGTGCGGTTTTGAAGGCGGATAGAGATGCACTTTCTTTTACACCTGTTGGGAGTGCATTCCATGTTGATGTGGCATAGAAGGAGAATGAGTTAAGACCTTTGTTAGATCGGAATCTGGGTTTAACGTGGTTAGTGGAGATCTCCCTGGTGTTGTGGTTATGGCGGACATTTACGTTATGGAAGTAGTTTGACATGTACTTCGGTATCAGGGAGGTGTGGCGGATTGTATAGACTAGGCTCAGTGCAAGTTGTTTTACTCTGTCCTCCACCTTGAGCCAGCCCACTTTGGAGAAGTGGGTATGAGTGAGGTGGGATCTGGGGTGGAGGTCTAGAAGTAATCTGACTAGCTTGTTTGGAGTCTTGATTTGAGGGTTTTGAAGGTGCTGGGGAAATGTATGTAATTGTGTGAATTACAACTTATAAACAACTATTTATTCATGAGAAATGTATTAATTATAGATAGATGTATTTAATTTATTGGTTGCTACGAAATAAATTGCTACGAAATGGAAACTGGGTAGGATTTAACAAGCTCGGCTTCTTCCTCCTCCTTTTCGGACATGTTGTAATGAGAAACTGGAATATTTCATGTATCACTTGTAATTGTAACTGTACGCAATTAAATGCGAATGCATTAAAACCATAATGATTATGGCATAATCATTCATAACCAAATCCAAAATACACAACCATCCGCCCGAGTGGTGCGCCCCTCAGGGTGTGATGATGGTTTGACCTACCTTGGCTTTCCTTTCGTCTCTTCTCCTGTCAAACTCCTCAAAAGTTATCCTCCCCTCTAGGTAGTCGATAAGCTCGGCGCTAAACCCAGACATCTTTCTTGATATTTGACAGTTGACTCACGTTCCTTGAAAACAATACCAGAAGCTCCTCGTCGTGTTCATATTTCTGGTTTTCTTGTTTACATCGCATCAATTCCGGGTGTGACGTGACATAAACAACTTCCGGGTCAATGTTGTCACGTGCGGGTCTCTAACAGCGACATCTGGCGGCAAAAGGCAAGATCGCAGGATAGTTTAAACCATAACAATATATTGATACAAATAGTAATACTTTTTTTTTTAAATCATGCTTTTGACCAACGTTCCCTCTAAGGTGCGCGCCTGTGCAATCGTGCACTTCTCAAGCGTCCTCTGCGCACGGCAAATCTATGCCACGCACAAAATCAAATAAAAAAATAAGCGCGTAACAATTTTCGACACACGGACACGACAGAGAAAACAGTTTTCGTCATCATTGTTCAAATATTGTAACGTCTGTCGAGACGCTTTGAGGACATAAATTCCATCCATCACTTTACTGAGCAAAACTCTTTATTGTCGGCCATAAACACATCACCAAGACATTAGTAAAAAAATGATATCTATCAAAAGTGGTAATTTTCTGCAGTACAAACCAGACCAAAAGCAACTTTGTTATATCAACAGCAGCCGCTCGCTCTTTCTCACTTGCACCAACACATATGGCACTTAGCCAGTGATGCGTTTACAGCCACACAAAAAGTCGGACAACTCCAACACCACACATAAAGTGTCATTCCAGGTCGTTACACTATGATTTACCAATCAAATGTGTGCTTATTCTAGTGTCATTTATTAGGAATCTTTATTTATAAATATTAATCATAAAATGCTGTTAGTATATTAAATAAATACTAATAAAAATATATTTTTTACAAACAGGAAGTTGCAGGAATGTACACATGATCCCCTGCTTACATCTCATTGTGCAACATGTGAATGTTTTTATGGGAACTAAATGCAATTTCTGAAAGGGTTACAAATTATTTCCAAAGCAGGACCTCCACCCAGACAAATAATACAAGTACACAGTTTATGAAAAACAATATTTTTGTTATTCTCATTGTAGGTGGGCCTAAACACTTATATTAGAAAATCATCTCATGGAAATGACTGCTGTTATTTGATTATAATAATAAGAGAATGTTGTCTGTCTATCTGTGTTGGCCCTGCGATGAGGTGGGGACTTGTCCAGGGTGTAACCCGCCTTCCGCCCGAAAGCAGCTGAGATAGGCTCCAGCGACCCCGAAAGGGACAAGCGGTAGAAAATGGATGGCTGGATGGAGATTGAACTTGTTATTTGGTCAGGTTTGGGACAGGTGTGCTGCTGGTGTAGCCACAGTGTGCACGTCTGATGTTGCTCACATGGGCTCCACTGAATGCTCAGGGAGTTTTTGCGTTTGCTCACACACATGAAAAATTAGAGGGAACATTGCTTTTGACGTCCTTGTCCTTGTCTACATTCGCTCAACTTCTTGGAACACTTGTTTACGTGAAGTGAACAATTTCTGTGTTGATGCTGTCAAAAGCGACAATCTATTACAGTGACATCTGGTTAGGGAAGGCAAGACCGCAGGATATGCTATTCAATACTGTATTATTACATTGTATTATATTTATAATCGATTCCTGTTAACTTATGCAATTTATTATTAAAAACCTACGCTATATATGTACATATATATCCTTTTTTTTTTTTAAATTGATATGTACATATCGTTGTTGTGGTATTCATTGGGCAAAATCTGGGACCTCTGGTATTACATTTCGAGCTTCTCATGAGTGCTAAAGTTCCTTAAATCCTTAATAATACATATTTAAAATGTAGTAACAACCTCTCTTCTTTTGAAGAAATAACATTAGAGGAACTCCTGCGACTTGTAAATGGGACAAAACCAACAACATGTTTACTTGACCCACTTGCTGGGAAACTTATCAAGTAGCTGTTTGTAATATTAGCACCATTACTGCTAAATATTATAAACTTATCACTTTCCTCTGGTGCTGTTCCCATAGCATTAAAAAAGTGGTTATTCATCCTCAGCTCAAAAGACCTAAACCTCGATCCTGACCTCATGGTAAACTACCGGCCGGTGTCCCACCTTCCCTTTAACTCGAAAATCCTCGAAAAAATGATTGCACAGCAGCTAAACGAACACTTAGAGTCTAACAATGTCTGTGAACCCTTTCGGTCCGGTTTCAGGGCAAATCACTCTACTGAGACAGCACTCGCAAAAATGACTAATGATCTATTGCTAACTATAGATGCTGATGCGTCATCCATGTCGCGGCTTCTTGATCTTAGCGCTGCTTTGGATACCGTCGATCATAACATTTTATTAGAACGTATCAAAACGTGTATTGCTAAGTCAGACTTAGCCTTTTCTTGGTTTAACTCCTATCTTACTGACAGGATGCAGTGCGTCTCCCATAACAATGTGACCTTAAGGTAACATATGGCGTTCCACAGGGTTCGGTTCTTGGCCCTGCACTCTTCAGCATCTACATGCTGCCGCTAGGTGACATCATATGCAAATACAGTGTTAGCTTTCACTGTTATGCTGATGACACCCAACTCTACATGCCCCTAAAGCTGACCAACAGGCCAGATTGTCGTCACCTGGAGGCGTGTCTTAATGAAATCAAACAATGACTGTCCACTAACTTTTTGCATCTTAACGCTAAGAAAACGGAAATGCTGATTATCGGGCCTGATAGACACCGACACCTATTTAATAATACCACCTTAACATTTGACAACCAAACAATTACACAAGGCGACTCGGTAAAGAATCTAGGTATTATCTTCGACCCAACTCTCTCGTTTGAGTCACACATTAAGAGTGTTACTAAAACGGCCTTCTTTCATCTCCGTAATATCGCTAAAATTCTTCCTATTTTGTCCACTAGCGACGCTGAGATCATTATTCATGCTTTCTTTACGTCTCGTCTCGATTACTATAACGTGTTATTTTCGGGTCTCCCTATGTCTAGCATTAAAAGACTACGGTTGGTACAAAATGCGGCTGCTAGACTTTTGACAAGAACAAGAAATTTTGATCATATTACGCCTATACTGGCTCACCTGCACTGGCTTACTGTGCACTTCAGATGTTACTTTAAGGTTTTACTACTTACGTATAAAATACTAAACGGTCTAGCTCCTGCCTATCTTGCTGATTGTATTGTACCATATGTCTAAAGAACTCGGCTTATTAGTGATTCCCAGAGCCCAAAAAAAGTCTGCGGGCTATAGAGCGTTTTCTATTCGGGCTCCAGTACTATGGAATGCCCTCCCGGTAAAAGTTAGAGATGCTACCTCAGTGGAAGCATTTAAGTCCCATCTTAAAACTCATTTGTGTACTCTAGCCTTTAAATAGAACCCTTTTTAGATCAGTTGATCTGCTGTCTCTTTTCTGCACTGCCCCCCTCTATAGTGTGGGTAGGTTATCAGGTGACCACAGATCAGCCTCCACGGATGAAGCGCTAGCTGTTCAAAGTCGAGACCCAGGATGGACCAAAATGTGAGCTAATTAATTATTAATGCATCTATGTAATCTATGCATCAGTTGGTGATGTCTCTGTGCTGCTGACTTGTCTCCATTCAAGATGGCCTCCCAATGGACTGGACTTTCACATGAATTTGGGACCTGGGGTGACCACTCCTTGTGCATCAGTCGGTGACGCCCCGAAGTGTCTACATGCAAGAGGATCCCCTGCTGGCCCCACTATGGACTGGACTCTCCCATTATTAACCGTATCCACTCGGCATCCATCGCACCAGTCACCCGGGAGGGGGTATCCCCACATCTGTGGTTCCTTCCAAGGTTTCTCGTTGTTCCCATTGGGTTGAGACATTTGTGATTAGGGCTATATAAGTAAAGTTTGATAGATAGATAATAATAACATATTCATAATACATTAAATTAAATTAAACATAATATATACACAATTGTACAAATTGAAACAGGCAGTATCTAAACTGAGAGTTGCTCCTCCTTTTGACTATTTTAAAAGGTCGTTATGTTGCGTTTTGTCATTTCCCTGCCTTCTCTTTTTTGGTGTCTGTTTTTTCTTCAGTCAATTAGTCCCCAGCGAGGCCCACCTGCAACAAATCTCTACCCAGTAGTATTTAAGCTCATCACCGACAGCTGGTCCCTGCCGGTTATTGTCTCCTGCACCGCACCTCCCACATGCATGTGCCTCATTCACTTCGTCCTGCCTGGTATGTTGTCTCTCCTTATTCCTGAAATTCCTCACCTCTTTGTGTTTGCTTCCTAGCCTCCCTGAGGTAAAGAGGGTTTTGTGTTGGACCTTTTGTTGAGCTCAGTGCGCCCTGGCCTTTTCCCCTGCCGACCACTGAGGGACCTGCTTTTGTTTGCTTATTCATGGTGTGCACTTCTGCCCCATCGCTTTTTGTTACACTTTTTGGACTCATTAAATTGTTTAACATTTTGTAATTCAACCTCGCCTCCCGTCTCTGCATCCTGGGGTTACCTCCTTGATCAAATCCTAACACGTTAAACACATTTGTTTAAGTGTGCATACCTGTAATAGTAAATTGTATTTTTTTAAATATTTTATCATATTTATTTTATTTTGCAATGTTTCTGCTGTTGCATCATCCTGTATGCTTGTTTTGATTGTACTACTACTGAAACTAGTGAGCATCATGGATGATGCCAAGTGCCCTCTGCATAGCGTTATCAGTACAGAGGAGCCTGTTCAGTGCTAGACTGCTTCATCCCAAGTGCAGGACTAATAGACTAAAAAACTCCTTTGTCCCACACGCCTTCAGACTGTACAACTCCTCTCTGGGGGCCAGGGGGGTACTAGCATGACAGAGGATGCAAAACAATAACAATACTGAAATAAACTGCAACAAAAAACTGTGCAATAGTTTATCTTGTTATATTCTTATTTTTACTGTTATATTTTTATTCTTATTGTTGCTTTTTATTTTTATTGTAATATTTTTATTTTATTTACATGTATACCTCCATTATTTACTTTTTATATTCGATCTCAATTCTGTACATTGCTGCTGGAATTTTAACTTTCCTGAGGGAACTCTCCTTAAGGAATCAATAAAGTACTATCTATCTACTACTTGTACTTTAAACATCCATCCATTTCTACCGCTTGTCCCGTTGGGCGCTGGAGCCTTTGTGTTTTATATATAAATATATATAAAATATTTATATATATATATAAACTACTTATATATATTTAATAATAATTACCTTTATATTTATACGTAGTATTTATACTTATATATATATATATATATTATTTATTTATTTATGAAACAGACTTAATAAAAACAACGGGAATGTCACTCAAGTGAATAAAATGACATCATAGTGAAGATTGACGATCGCTAATTTCTAGAAGTATTTTTAAATGCGTGGCTGGCGATCGACTTAATGGGCACCCCGCACTTAAGCACTAAAGTGACAGGCTTCCTGCAATGCAAATTAAGATAAGACACATAAATAGTCCTGGTTATGAAATAATGAAAGACAAGTCACCATAACTGCGTGCTTTATTGATGTACAGTAAAGCATTTTTATAATACAGTAGTAAGGCATATATTTGGTGGCGTTTGATAAGCTTTGAAATGCTAGTGTGTTGTCTGCAACGAAGGGTGCGAGAATGACACACGATAAAGTTAGAAACGAGAAAAGTAATTCAGTGAAAGCAAAAAATGATGCTCTGTCATTCATGCAGCAAGAATATGATGATTAAAATCGCACAAAAGTCTGTGTGCGTGTCAACCTTCTTTCTTGGATCTCATTTTGCCACACAAGCTAGCATAGCAAAACCCACACACATCAAAACAACGCGGAAATACACATGAAAACAACACAAAAACTCAAAAATGAACACACAAAAGACACAATTATGATTTCCAGCCACATTAAAGCAGGGGTGTCCAAACCGATTGCATTAAATATGCTGAAATCCAATGAACAAAACACCTAATGGTGTAGCTTCTGGTAATTTATCTCAGTAATTATGAATTCAATTGAGTTTATTATCTTCTTTTTTTTTTTTTTTAACAATATAGGAGCCAATAAAAAAACAAGCTTTGGGCTGAAAAGGGCCCCGGGTAGACCTTTGGACACCCCTGTGTCAGAGGAATTCCAACGGTAGAGAAACAACGCACGCTCGAAACTTCAAACCATTTTCCCGTCAATCAGTCATATTTCAGTAGCAGCCTCAACGACAAAACAATCTTCCAGGAGGTCATCTGCAAAGCTTCAAATGGGACAAACGCACACTCCTTGTTTAAGGCTTCTTCACGCATAAAGTTTAGGAGTTGGGACTTTCTGTTTATGTCTCTGGTAGGCGTGTTCTCCGGGGGTGGTCACATGAGGGTGAGGCTGCTGAAAGACCGCTGGGCACAAATTTGGATGTCCTAATTCTGAATAAGCAGGACCGCTGGTTTGAAAAGGTATGTCAAACTAGAAAGGCACTACAGCGTGGCGAAGTTGGTAGAGTGGCTGTGCCAGCAATCGGAGTGTTGCTGGTTACTGGGGTTCAATTCCCACCTTCTACCTTCCTAGTCACGTCCGTTGTGTCCTTGGGCAAGACACTTCACCCTTTGCCTCTGATGGCTGCTGGTTAGCGCCTTGCATGGCAGCTCCCGCCATCAGTGTGTGAATGTGTGTGTGAATGGGTGAATGTGGAAATACTGTCAAAGCGCTTTGAGTACCTTAAAGGTAGAAAAGCGCTATACAAGTATAACCCATTTATCATTTATTTATTTACATAAACTGGAGGTTGACGTCATCACCTATCGTCAATGTCCTGACATTCTCCATACCTGTCAATATTAGCTTTTGAGAGTTAGGGACACTTCCCAGAAAATAAGGGAAATTCTGCTCCGGGGAGCTGGTGGGAATACATTACTGTCTACTATATTGTGCAACAGTGTGATTGTACTATTTTAAAAACGTGTCTTTACAGACTACAGCAGGGATAATCAACTAAATTGTTTTGGGGGCCTCATTTCCAGAAAACGAAGGACCAAGGGGCTAGACTTCAATAGTCTCATTGTGTATATTGCGGCGAACCAGCATTTCATTTGAATCTGTTTATTTTGTCAGAGTTACAGGAGCACTTTGCCGTTCTTATGGAAATTCTGCAAAAAAGCTAGTCAAAGATCATCTCTGTGACAGCACTCTAGTGCTTTAAGAATATTCTGCAAAAATGTGAGTCACAAGTTTTTTTGAACTGAACTCACAAGCCACCAATTGATTAGCACAAATGATGAAAAAGAGAGGACCGGAAATGGAACCTTGAGGTACACCACTAGTACAACTGAAGAAGTTGAACAAATGACTGACTGCATCTGAAGTAAACAAGCTACAGCAACGCCTTAGTTACATAAATCACATTACAAAAAAGATTTGTAACCGCCAAAAAGAAGAGGACTTAAAGGGGTGCCTTGAGGAACGCCTCAATAGTGTAATCACAAGTTTGGACCCCGGTGTTTTATGTGTGCGAGCAAGGGTGAAATGTCAGCGCAATGATCTGCAAATGTGTTTACAGTGGTCCAAGTTTCTTTATAAACAACTCGTGTTTTTAGGAATTTGCTGCAAAAATGTTTGCCCCGAAAGTTTTGAACTGAACTTGGGGGCCGGGATTGTGTCATTCCCGGCCCTTGGTTTACCGGTTGAATAGCTCTGGGCTACAGGGTGTCTTATGCCAAGCTGATGTAATTTTACACCATGGAAGTTGAAATAAGGGAACAGGAAGGCGCAGGGAAAGAAAGGCGAAATATGGGATCTTGTATGGTAAAATAGGAGGGATCACAGCAACATTCCCTCTAAGGTGCGGGCCTGCGCAATTGCGCACTGCTCACGCGTCCTCTGCGCACAGCAAATTAATGCCGCGCAGAAAATCAAAAATCCCATCAGAACTTTAAACAAAATAAACACATTACAATTTATTCTGTACGATTTTGCAATGCAAAAGTGACAGGTGACAACAAGAGTGGCCCCAATGAATAAAACATTCTTTGTCAACACAGTTCAATTATCGTCTGTCGAGACACTTTACGGACAGGAATTCCATCAATCACTTTGTTGAGCAAAACTGTTTGTAACCACACCAAAAACATGAGTAAAAAACTTTTATCTATAAAAACTGGTAATTTTCTGCCATACAAACCAGGTTTAAACCAACTTTGTCATCCGTCCTTTTAACAGAAGCCGCTCGCTCTGTCTCACCTGCACCAACACACGCACTCATGGCACTTAGCCAGTGCTGCGTTTATGGCCACACAAAAAGTCGGACAACCCCAACGCCAAACAATGTGTAAATGCCAGGTTGTAACACTCTGATTCCTCAATCAGATGTGTGATTATTTTACTGCCATTTATTAAGAATGTTAATCTAAGGATATTATTCATGAAATATTGTCACTAGATTTCATAAATGCTAATGAAAAGATGTATTTTACAGACAGAAAGTTAAAGGAACTAAATGTAATCTCTGAAAGGGGTGACATTTCTTTTAAAGGCAGGACCCGCAGCCAGACAGGTCAAGAAAAACATGTTTTTTTGTTATTTTCATTGTAAGAGGGCAAAATCACTTATATCAGAAAATTATTTTAATAAAACATTTAAATTGTTATGATGTCAGGTTTGGGACAGGTGTGACGCTGGTGTGGCCACAGTGTGCACGTCTGATGTTGCTCACATGTGCTCCACTGAATGCTCAGGGAGTTTGTGCGTTTGCTCACAAACATTAAAAATTAGAGGGAACATTGATCACAGGTATCCAAATATTGTCTCATTCCACAGGAAAAGTGGCCACTAACAAGCTGATCTGCTATCAGCGAGGGGAACGGCCTATTCGTATGCAGGACGACAGCAACTTCAACCAAGTAGAGACATAAATAGGGAAACTCCACACCTAAAATTTTGACCCAAAGAAGAATGGCTAATGGTTCTGACGGACGGTCGTTGCCTGGCAACCACCCTATTGTGACCACCCCCAGCAGACACACAGTTAAGAGAAATAAATCATGAACCCTTCACATCTAAAATTTAGAACTCAGGAAACCTTTTAGATGAAAATTAAAATGTTTTTAACAAACAACCTTTGCAGATTAGCATGGCCTGGACTACAGAGTATACCAGGACATATTCCAGTAGTTAAATGATATTTCATGACAGTGTGCAATGTGTACCAAACAGTGTAAGGCTCTTTACTTGAAAACATTTGCAATCAAATGATCCAATGATTTGACAACGTGCATGTTGGAAACAACGTCCTGAGATGACAACCGAGTTAATGGAGACGTGTTATTATGGAGGAGCATATGGACATGAACACACACACAACGTACTGTAAAGTTCCAGGATGCCTGCATTACCTTAACAGTATTGTACGCTGTTATATAAAGACATTATAATAAATTTATTATTAAAATCATTCTCTTTTTTTTTTATACAAATGTCATTTTTGCTGGTTACAAAGTGATGCACGCTAAACACACGTATCCTTTTTTTTTCTTGTCTCCCCCCACTCCCAAAAAACTATTTTTATACAATTGCATAGAAGTTTAAAAACCTCAGGACGGTTTAAGAAACTACTGAAATCTACAGAATTTTCTTTTTTTTTACTTTAACGCGTCTTTTGCACACCACAAAGACAAAAATAGACATTTTTATATTCAGTGTGTCTGCCAATCCAGCTCTTTAGACTATAAAAGCATGCAGTGGGTTGGGGGAAATGAGGGGAGGGGGAGCTCAGAAGAACGGTGCCTGGTTCACGATTGGCTTGTCTGTCATGATGCTGACCAAAGACTCCATGGTGCGGCCCAGATCGTCTGCCATGTGGAACAAACTACCAATGCTGGGCCCCGAGGAGGGACAGGTGTTTGAGAACAAACCTGTGGAAACAAAAAAAGCAATAACTGCAAACACTTGTGCAATCTGAGCATCGCAATGTGGGGCTAAAACTGTGTGGGGAAATACGTATTTGATCCCCTACTGATTTTACTCCCTTGCAAAGATATGAAGAAGTCATCAGTTTTATAGTTTTCTTAAAAAAAAAGCGACCAATGACAAAACTAGTGTAGGCTTATGAAAGCAAATATTGCTCTTCTCATTGAGCACTGCACCTGCAGGCAACTCCGTCTTGTAATTTCGCCATTCTCTAATGTTTGATGACAATTAAGCGTTCTATTCTATTCTAACATTAAAAAACAACTATTTTGTGGAAGCACATTCGGCACATTTATGTTGGGTAAAAGTGTCATTGATCGGCGTGACTCATCTTGATGAATAAATAATCAGAGGTAGGCTACAGTTTCAGCCTGAACCAGTATAAGTGGTAGAATTAGAACATAAATGACTAATATTTCACCCTTTTTCCTTGTTAAAAATAAACCCTGTAACAATCTGCTGGACTGTGTACAGTCCATCTGCTGGTCGTCACTCATATTTCATTGTAGAGTGCATCTAATATATAACTAATCAATAAACAGAAGCGCTGCAGTGCACGTCCACGTCATTGTTTCAAGCTTCTGATGGGCCAAAATGCACAACGACAAAAATCTACGTTCAGGAATATATGCATTTTGCTTTTAAAAGCCATTTAAATGTATTCTAATGTGTCCTTTACAGTTTGTGCTTGACCTGAACTAATCAAGTTTCTTAGTGGAACATTTGCGAGCACGGTGTGTTGAAATCAATTTAACCAGTGCAACTTGTTTTCATAGAACTGTTTCATCCGGCAATACTGTCTCTATGACGTCTTGGAGCACGAGAAGTCGCTTCTGGGAAGGCACACAATAAGCTATGTGTTTGTTTGTGTACTAAATGCTCAACCATCCAGTTTGTTGAGTCAGGACTAGACAGAACAAACGGTCAAACAGCTTTTCTGCAGCTTCTTAATATTTTTATGTAAGAGTGTAACGGTATACAAAAATTTCGGTTCGGTACGTACCTCGGTTTAGAGGTCACGGTTCGGTTAATATTCGGTACAGTAAGAAAACAACAACATTTTCTGGTTATTTATTTAACAAAATTTGTAAACAATGGCTTTATCCTTTTAACATTGCTTTAAAATAGCTCTGTGTGTGATGGATGTGAGCCACCACTAGGCTGATCAGTGCAACAGCAGGCAGTCATGAATGCTAAGCATAACAATAACATACCGGTACATTTACACACAGCGGCCATTGCCAGTGTTAATGCAGTCAACATAAAAAAACAAAAACTAAATAAGATAAGGCTCAGAATTGGTTTCTTAACAAAACCTTTCTACATATAAAGTGCAACATTTCCACATATAAAGTGCAACATTAAACTGCTTCAAGTTGTTGCTCAGATTAAATAAAATGACAAAACTTTTCTTCTACATACAAAAAGTGCAACATTAAACAGTTTCAAGTCAACTCAGCCTCAGATTAACTTTTCTTTTTCCCCCCAGCCTTTAACCCTGGTGACTTTCACTCAATTTTCATGTTTTTTGCCAGAAAAATCAGTTTATCCACATTGTCTGCAGAAAGAGCAGACCTGCTTGCAGTTAAAATTTCTCCAGCTGTGGAAAATACCCTTTCGCTGGGCACGGAGGTAGCAGCTATGGTGATGTAGTGCCTGGCTAACTTGGCAGTAAGAGGAGCTAGAATAGTCATTTACCACATTAGCAATGTATAGAGTGTATTTCTTTAAAGTTAAGACTAGTTTAAAGTTATCTTCATTGAAAAGTACAGTGCTTTTCCTTAAAAAATAAGGACATTTCAATGTGACCCCAAACTTTTGAACGGTAGTGTATATATATATATATATATATATATATATATATATATATATATATATATATATATATATATATATATATATATATATATATATATATATATATATATATATACATACAAACCCCATTTCCGAAATTGTGTTAGATGTAAATATAAACGGAATAAAATGATTTGCAAATCCTTTTCAACCCATATTCAATTGAATGCACTACAAAGACAAGATATTTGATGTTCAAACTCATAAACTTTTTTTTTTTTTTGCAAATAATAATTAACTTAGAATTTCATGGCTGCAACACGTGCCGAAGTAGTTGGGAAAGGGCATGTTCACCACTGTGTTACATGGCCTTTCCTTTTAACAACACTCAGTAAACGTTTGGGAACTGAGGAGACACATTTTTGAAGCTTCTCAGGTGGAATTCTTTCCCATTCTTGCTTGATGTACAGCTTAAGTTGTTCAACAGACCGGGGGTCTCCGTTGTGGTAATTTAGGCTTCATAATGCGCCACACATTTTCAATGGGAGACAGGTCTGGACTACAGGCAGGCCAGTCTAGTACCCACACTCTTTTACTATGAAGCCACGTTGATGTAACCCGTGGCTTGGCATTGTCTTGCTGAAATAAGCAGGGGCGTCCATGGTAACGTTGCTTGGATGGCAACATATGTTGCTCCAAAACCTGTATGTACCTTTCAGCCTTAATGGCGCCTTCACAGATGTGTAAGTTACCCATGTCTTCGGCACTAATACACCGCCATACCATCACAGATGCTGGCTTTTCAACTTTGCGCCTATAACAATCCGGATGGTTCTTTTCCTCTTTGGTCCGGAGGACACGACGTCCACAGTTTCCAAAAACAATTTGAAATGTGGACTCGTCAGACCACAGAACACTTTTCCACTTTGTATCAGTCCATCTTAGATGAGCTCAGGCCCAGCGAAGCCGACGGCGTTTCTGGGTGTTGTTGATAAACGGTTTTCGCCTTACATAGGAGAGTTTTAACTTGCACTTACAGATGTAGCGACCAACTGTAGTTACTGACAGTGGGTTTCTGAAGTGTTCCTGAGCCCATGTGGTGATATCCTTTACACGCTGATGTCGCTTGTTGATGCAGTACAGCCTGAGGGATCGAAGGTCACGGGCTTAGCTGCTTACGTGCAGTGATTTATCCAGATTCTCTGAACCCTTTGATATTACGGACCGCAGATGGTGAAATCCGTAAATTCCTTGCAATAGCTGGTTGAGAAAGGTTTTTCTTAAACTGTTCAACAATTTGCTCACGCATTTGTTGACAAAGTGGTGACCCTCGCCCCATCCTTGTTTGTGAATGACTGAGCATTTCATGGAATCTACTTTTATACCCAATCATGGCACCCACCTGTTCCCAATTTGCCTGTTCACCTGTGGGATGTTCCAAATAAGTGTTTGATGAGCATTCCTCAACTTTATCAGTATTTATTGCCACCTTTCCCAACTTCTTTGTCACGTGTTGCTGGCAATCATTAATGATTATTTGCACAAAAAAAAAAGTTTATCAGTTTGAACATCAAATATGTTGTCTTTGTAGCATATTCAACTGAATATGGGTTGAAAATGATTTGCAAATCATTGTATTCCGTTTATATTTACATCTAACACAATTTCCCAACTCATATGGAAACGGGGTTTGTAGTTTTTAATGCAATATGGTCTTAAATCTGCTGCTATAAAAACACCAACGGCATTTGTTATTGCTTTAGACCTGCCTGACTCGCAGAGGAGAGGCTGCTTGAATGCGGTGGGAGCTGTGTTTGTTCGTCTTTCTCTTCATTGAAGCGATGTTATCTATTGTTGTATCGCACCGCGAAGCCGAAGTGTTCCCAAACGGGAGATCTTAACGAGGCAAGAGGGTCTTCCAGCTCTGGCTTTTGCATGTTGTAGTAGCCCGGTCGTTGCTAGCATGCCGTGTGTTGTGCCTCAGTGTGCATTGTTTACACAACGTGCGGTGCGCTACTTAATATGTCCGTGTGGAAACTCGTTCGGTACACCTCCGAACCAAACCGAACTCCCCGTACCAAAACGGTTCAATACAAATACACGTACCGTTACACCCTTATTTTTATTGATAAATATCCGTCGCTTTGGCACGTGTGGCAGCATACCACGTTGGCTGGCTGCAGCTTCGTGATGTGGATTGATGCAATAGCTGGGCTGATTCGCTAGGAATCAGATTTGGTTTCTCTCTTGCGCCCAAACTTTTTATAAGTTCAGATGGTTCAAGGGCAGGATGTCCATCTCTGAGGGGCACTTAGACGCGCACATCCACTCTCTAATCAAAACATATTGTAATGACATGCGGTATGTGTGGTGTTCATGTTGGGTGGTCCGACTTTTTGTGTTACCGTAAATCAGGCCTGGGCAATTATTTTGACTCGGGCGGCCAAATTTAGAGAAAAAAATGTGTCTGGGGGCCGGTATATCTATTTTTAGGAACACTAATACAAAACCTCACAATAATGTCTGATTGAATGCTAAAAACATTATGACAGACCGCCTAAAAAAACAGTATGGATTTTAATTTTTTTTTACTGAATGAGACACCCAGAATGGGTTAGGCTTAGGGTTTACAATATTAACTATAAACGACAAAACGCTGAATATTGACAACATATGAACGCCACACCCCCTCTCGATCGACATATTTTACAATCAAGCTAAACACAAAAAAAAATGCAACAAACACAGGGAAATATGAACGCGTAGGGTAAAAAAAATGAACCCACCTACGATCTGATACATCTGATATATCACTAAGCTTTAGAACTTTGTTGTAAAAATCTCCTTCCGCGTCTGTCCCTGACACCCGCATTTCAGGCTGGCCGCTCTGGAAACACTATGTAGAAACGCTCCCCACCCACACTGCTTGGTGCCTCGTCTGAGCTGCTGTAATTTGAGTTTGAGTTTGAGTTTATTTCAAACATGCAAGCATACAACATGATACATCACAATTTCCAGTTTCTTTTCAACATGTTCGAAAAGGAGTAGGAAGAAGCAGAGCTTATTTAATCCTACCCCTTTTCTTTACATAACAGTTGCAAAACTTTTTGTTCACTTCCTGTTCACACTTTTTTCACAATAAACTCCATAAGTAATCACAATAAAAATAAATAAATAAATAATAGTAAGAATTTAATAATAATAATTGGTGAAGTAAGTCATATTTCATATGATGAGATAAGTAAGATTACTTTAAGAATGAATGAATGGATGGATGAAATAAATTGGTTCTTCTTCTTTGTACTTTGTAAACACTTTAAGTTTGAAGAGTTTCTTGAAGTGTATCATATTAGTACATTGTTTGATTGCTTTGCTTAATCCATTCCATAATTTAATTCCACATACTGATATACTGAAGGTCTTAAGTGTTGTACGTGCAAACATCCATCCATCCATCCATCCATCTTCTTCCGCTTATCCGAGGTCGGGTCGCGGGGGCAGCAGCCTAAGCAGGGAAGCCCAGACTTCCCTCTCCCCAGCCACTTCGTCTAGCTCTTCCCGGGGGATCCCGAGGCGTTCCCAGGCCAGCCGGGAGACATAGTCTTCCCAACGTGTCCTGGGTCTTCCCCGTGGCCTCCTACCGGTCGGACGTGCCCTAAACACCTCCCTAGGGAGGCGTTCGGTTGGCATCCTGACCAGATGCCCGAACCACCTCATCTGGCTCCTCTCGATGTGGAGGAGCAGTGGCTTTACTTTGAGCTCCTCCCGGATGACAGAGCTTCTCACCCTATCTCTAAGGGAGAGCCCCGCCACCCGGCGGAGGAAACTCATTTCGGCCGCTTGTACCCGTGATCTTGTCCTTTCGGTCATAACCCAAAGCTCATGACCATAGGTGAGGATGGGAACGTAGATCGACCGGTAAATTGAGAGCTTTGCCTTGCGGCTCAGCTCCTTCTTCACCACAACGGACAGATACAGCGCCCGCATTACTGAAGACGCCGCACCGATCCGCCTGTCGATCTCACGAACCACTCTTCCCTCACTCGTGAACAAGACTCCGAGGTACTTGAACTCCTCCACTTGGGGCAAGATCTCCTCCCCAACCCGGAGATGGCACTCCACCCTTTTCCGGGCGAGAACCATGGACTCGGACTTGGAGGTGCTGATTCTCATCCCAGTCGCTTCACACTCAGCTGCGAACCGATCCAGTGAGAGCTGAAGATCCTGGCCAGATGAAGCCATCAGGACCACATCATCTGCAAAAAGCAGAGACCTAATCCCGCAGCCACCAAACCGGATCCCCTCAACGCCTTGACTGCGCCTAGAAATTCTGTCCATAAAAGTTATGAACAGAATCGGTGACAAAGGGCAGCCTTGGTGGAGTCCAACCCTCACTGGAAACGTGTCCGACTTACTGCCGGCAATGTGGACCAAGCTCTGACACTGATCATACAGGGAGCGGACCGCCACAATCAGACAGTCCGATACCCCATACTCTCTGAGCACTCCCCACAGGACTTCCCGAGGGACACGGTCGAATGCCTTTTCCAAGTCCACAAAGCACATGTAGACTGGTTGGGCAAACTCCCATGCACCCTCAAGGACCCTGCCGAGAGTATAGAGCTGGTCCACAGTTCCACGACCAGGACGAAAACCACACTGTTCCTCCTGAATCCGAGGTTCGACTATCCGGCGTAGCCTCCTCTCCAGTACACCTGAATAGACCTTACCGGGAAGGCTGAGGAGTGTGATCCCCCGATAGTTAGAACACACCCTCCGGTTCCCCTTTTTAAAGAGAGGAACCACCACCCCGGTCTGCCAATCCAGAGGTACCGCCCCCGATGTCCACGCGATGCTGCAGAGTCTTGTCAACCAAGACAGCCCCACAGCATCCAGAGCCTTAAGGAACTCCGGGCAGATCTCATCCACCCCCGGGGCCTTGCCACTGAGGAGCTTTTTAACTACCTCAGCAACCTCAGCCCCAGAAATAGGAGAGCCCACCACAGATTCCCCAGGCACTGCTTCCTCATAGGAAGACGTGTTGGTGGGATTGAGGAGATCTTCGAAGTATTCCCTCCACCGATCCACAACATCCGCAGTCGAGGTCAGCAGAACACCATCCTCACTATACACGGTGTTGATAGTGCACTGCTTCCCCTTCCTGAGGCGGCGGATGGTGGTCCAGAATCGCTTCGAAGCCGTCCGGAAGTCGTTTTCCATGGCTTCCCCGAACTCCTCCCATGTCCGAGTTTTTGCCTCCGCGACCGCTGAAGCCGCACACCGCTTGGCCTGTCGGTACCTGTCCGCTGCCTCAGGAGTCCTATGAGCCAAAAGAACCCGATAGGACTCCTTCTTCAGCTTGACGGCATCCCTCACCGCCGGTGTCCACCAACGTGCAAACAAATGTTTTAAATTACGTTTTTCTCTAAGATTATATTTCTCCTCTTTTTTTGAGAAGAATTGTTGTATATTCTTGGGTAGCAGGTTATAGTTTGCTTTGTGCATAATTTTAGCTGTTTGCAAATTCACTATGTCGTGGAATTTCAGTATTTTTGATTCAATAAATAAAGGGTTTGTATGTTCTCTATATCCAACATTATGTATTATTCTAACTGATCTTTTTTGTAACACCGTTAATGAATGAAGTGTACTTTTGTAATTATTTCCCCATATTTCTACACAGTAGCTCAGATATGGTAACACTAGTGAGCAGTAGAGAATATGAAGGGATTTTTGGTCTAGAACATGTTTTGCTTTATTCATTATTGACGTGTTTCTTGCAACTTTATGTTGTATATTTTTTACGTGAGATTTCCAGTTCAATTTATCATCAATCATTATACCTAGAAATTTGGTTTCGTTTACTCTTTCAATTTCTATTCCGTCTATTTGTATTTGTGTTTGACTTTCTCTTCTACTGTTACCAAATAGCATTATTTTAGTTTTACTAAGATTCAACGATAGTCTGTTTTTGTCAAACCATCTTTTTAATTTGTTAATTTCTTCTGTTATTATTTGTACTATCTCCTGTGTGTTCTCTCCTGAACAAAACGCTGTTGTATCATCCGCAAATAATACTAACTTTAAATCTTTTGTAACTTTACAAATGTCATTTATATAGAGATTGAATAATTTAGGTCCTAGTATTGATCCCTGAGGTACACCACAGGATATATTTAGCGTTGTAGACGTGTGTTCGCCTAGCTTCACGTATTGTTTCCTGTTCGTTAGATAACTTCTTATCCAGTTTAAGACTAACCCTCTGATGCCATATCGTTCTAGTTTTTTGATTAAAATATTGTGATTAATTGTGTCAAATGCTTTAGTTAGATCCATAAAAACCGCTGCCGCACATTTAGATTACCATAGTAACTAGTATATCATGCAAAAGAGCAGATTCCAACCATTGAAATACTTTATATAGTTCAAGACTTACGCTAATTTGAAAACATCACTGCACATCATAATGGCAGCTACAGTTTTTAATTTGCCGTAAATGCGTTACGGACCGTTGGGAAAAAGTCGCGGCAGTAGAGAGAGAGAGTTACCGAAAGAGAAGTGACAGTTGTGGAGGAACTGAGAGTGACGTTTTATTTTGGTGTGGTTATGGTCAACAGTGACCAATTTATGCTGGATAGTTGTTTGTAATTGTTGTTTTGGTGTGGTTACTACGGGTAGTAACTGACCTCGTCCTCTTTATACCGTCTAGACAGACAAGGTAGTAGTTAGTTTCTTGTGTAATGTCCATACTTGCCAACCCTCCCGATTTTCCCGGGAGACTCCCGAATTTCAGCGCCTCTCCCGAAAACCTCCCGGGACAAATTTTCTCCCGATTTCCAGCCGGAGCTGGAGGCCACGCCCCCTCCAGCTCCATGCGGACGAGGAAGATACAGCAATGGTGACGCCGACGACGAGCAAGATGAAGAAATACGCTTGTAAGTTCCAAAACGAATGGAAACAAGAATTTCAGTTTATCCAGGGAAGTTCGAAGGGGATGGGGTATGTTGCCTGTAAATTTTGTAGAACAGACTTCTCCATTGAACACGGTGGCCGAACGGATATACTCACTCATGAACGGACAGCGAAGCACAAAGCGTCGGCAGCGCACCACTGGTCCCATCCCAGTATTATGGGCCACCTCGCTAAATGGAGACCCGATGGTGTAACATATGCCGAGACAAAAATGGCTATGCTGATAGCTGGAAGCAACATCCCGTTCTCATTTGCGGATGTCTTCAACAAATCCGTGAAGGATATGTTCCCGGATTCAGAGATCGCTCGCCAGTACGCAAATGGCAGAACAAAGGCTACTGAAATAGTGAAAGGTAAGTGTTGTTTGTTTTTTTAGTAAGTAAGCAGCAAGCACAGTACAGTTAGTAGAACAACTGTGTTTTCATTACTGTGTATTTAGTATGTATGTAGTATATAAGGCTGTGCTTCTGGCTGCAAAGCATTGCACTTTCAAGTACAACAATGAGTAGATGAGTGTTATGTGTGTGTATATGTGTAAATAAATGAACACTGAAATTCATGTATTTATTTTATTTCTATATATATATATATATATATATATATATATATATATATATATATATATATATATATATATATATATATATATATATATATATATATATATATATATATATATATATATAATAAAATAAATATATATATATAGCTAGAATTCACCTAAAGTCAAGTATTCCTTATATATGTATATATATATATATAGATAGATATATACTGTATATATATATGAAATACTTGACTTTTGGTGAATTCTAGCTGTAAATATACTCCTCCCCTCTTAACCACGCCCCCAACGCCACGCCCCACCCCCGACCACGCCCCAAACCCCACCCCCCCATCTCCCAAATTCGGAGGTCTCAAGGTTGGCAAGTATGGTAATGTCAGCAAGAACAACAACGTGTAACAATATATTAACTCTTCATTGCTCAAACTTTACAACCCTGTGAGAAATATTACTTCAACCGACGGTGGAAATGCTCGTAACTCAAGGTATGCTTGCAATTTAAAGCATAACAAAAAGCCGAGAGACAGCTCGTATCTCAAATTACTTGTGAGTTAAGGTATTGGTAAGTTGAGGTACCACTGTCAGAGTTTTCCCTAAACTGCCAAGATACCTGTGGCGGTGGGGGTGTGGTCACAATGATGTCATCAAGTAATTTGCTGTGATGATATGATTTTCTTTAAAAAGGCTAAAAAAATGTATGAATACATTTTAAACAAATCAGTTTTTTATTAATATAATAATAGTATTAAGATATATTTTTTATCGTTTCGCCATATTGTCAAATGTTGCTGCTTTGTGTAGAAGGTCCTTTGACATTTTTTCAAGTGTTTACAGACTTTTAATGACTTTTTTAAAAACAACTAGCAACAAATCTAGCATCTACTTCTGGTGTTATTATAGAATGTACTCGTGTTTAGAGACTCTTAACTTCTGTCCCTTGTTGTCGCTGACTAAAGAAGAGGACTGAAGCGAGCATTAGGTCACACTTGTTGGGCGCTGTTGCCCTAGTTGGACTTTCTCTTTTTAAAAGTCGCCACTGTCCTCGTAATATTTGCACATTTTGAAAAAGGCTGTCCGCGCGGGTAAATCTGCAATATATATAAAAATCACATCCACATCGCAGATATGTTAACAACGCTCCAGACAATCTCAATGGAGGGCGTTTTGTTTCCATCTGGTTTTGGTTGCGTGGTTTTCGGTGATCAAAGTCTTTTTTCGGTGGTCAAGTTTTCGGTACATCACTTGTCAAAAGTGCGCAAATAATAGGATATATGTATATATACATATATATATCAATTCATACTGTAATGACCAGCTAATGTTAATGTTTTATGTTTGTGTGGTGTGGATTTGATGTAAGTTTCTTCCATGTTTGCAAGCACACCGTTCGTGCCTGAAAGGTGATTGGCGGAAAATGAGGAAGTGTTGTGTAACGCGTACTCAAGAGACAAAATGATTTACACGGGAGGTAAAACCTGTTGGAATTGTGTCATTATTTGTTATCATAAGATTGGTAATAAAAGTTAAACATAGCGTCAGACTTTGTGTGATTTCTTCTGGGGCCTACAATATATTACTCTAATTCATTTTCAATAAAAAAAAGCCCTTATTTTCAAGATGCGGCGGTAATAAAAATGCTGTGGCGGCGCACCACATTCAGTTACATTAAGGGAAACCCCTGCCTGGATTTTGAGATACGAGCTGTCTCTTGCCTTTTTGTTTAGTTGCAAGGATCATTTGAGTCACGAGCCTCACTGCCGCTACATGCCACAGTCAACGCAATAAGACCCACCCAAACAGCCGATCTTCCTTGCTGGCATTAGTTTGTAGCTAGAGATAGACATAACTTTGTTTTCCAAACATTGAAAATCAAACATTTGGCAGCAGTTCAGCTTCTACAGCCTTCAAGCAGACATCCTTTTCCTGCCGAGGCTTGTTCCTTTACCCACGACTGGGCTTCCTGCGCACGTTTGAAGCTGTGCCAGTTGTCCAGGACGGTTTGTCGCCGGTCCTGCTGCTGGCCAGCCTGGTGTGATAGTGACCTTCCCAGCACATTTTCTAAAAAGCGCCCACTCTTATACCCCACTACACTAAATGTGGGAGAAATCATAACTTGGAATATCTGCTTTTTCCATGTAAATAATTGCTCCTATCTCAGCCTTATTGACCAACTGTCCCTTTTTGCTAACTAGACTCATTGTACATGTTGGATCTATTGAGACAGGAAGACGGCAATCAGAACAGACTTAAAAGGATTTCTGAGTCCTCTTCAGTCTACTGGAAAGGTACTGGCAAATGCTTTATATTATATGTGCATCACTTAATAGAAGTACTGCAGTTGTTTACACTACTATTGTATTTGTTTTTCAACCTAAATTTCTTATCTAAAAGTGTTTTTTCTTTTTAAAAGTCATGTCACATGTTAAAATGGTGGTGTTTTGGGAGGGCCAAGCACAGATTAAACAGATTTCAATGGGCAGGTCTGATTTGAGATACGAGTATATTGAGTTAAAGGCCTACTGAAACCCACTACTACCGACCAACAGTCTGATAGTTTATATATCAATGATGAAATCTTAACATTGCAACACATGCCAATACGGCTGGGTTAGATTAGTAAAGTGCAATTTTAAATTTCCCGCGAAATATTCTGCTGAAAACGTCTCGGTATGATGACGTTTGCGTGTGACGTCACGGATTGTGCGGACATATTGGGACACCATTGTGGCCAGCGTTTAAGTCGTCTGTTTTCATCGAAAAATTCCACAGTATTCTGGACATTTATGTTGGTGAATCTTTTGCAATTTGTTTAATGAACAATGAAGACAGCAAAGAAGAAAGCTGTAGGTGGGATCGGTGTATTAGCGGCTGGCTACAGCAACACAACCAGGAGGACTTTGAGTTGGATAGCAGACACGCTACCGTGAGTACAGCTTTGGCTTCCAAACATTTGATCGCTTGCCCGTACGTGCGTGCCGCTATGTGCATGTCACGTACGTAACTTTGGGGAAATATATGTGATGTAGGAACCTTGCGGGGGTGAATGGTACTTTGGGCTGTGGGATTGAGTGTGTTGTGCGGGTGTTTGAGTTGTATTGGCGGGTTATATGGACGGGAGGGGAGAGGTGTTTGTTATGCGGATTAATTTGTGGCATATTAAAAATAAGCCTGGTTGTGTTGTGGCTAATAGAGTATATATATGTCTTGTGTTTATTTACTGTTTTAGTCATTCCCAGCTAAATATCAGGTCCCACCCGCCTCTCACAGCATCTTCCCTTTCTCGGTCCGAATCGCTCTCGCTGCTGCTGGCCATGATTGTAAACAATGTGCAGATGTGAGGGGCTTCACAACCTGTGACGTCACGCTACTTCCGGTACAGGCAAGGCTTTTTTTTTATCAGCGACCAAAAGTTGCGAACTTTATCGTCGATGTTCTCTACTAAATCCTTTCAGCAAAAATATGGCAATATCGCGAAATGATCAAGTATGACACATAGAATGGATCTGCTATCCCCGTTTAAATAAAACAATTTCATTTCAGTAGGCCTTTAAGAGCTTGGTCGTAAATTGAGGGGCTTCTTTTTTACAATTCAACGGTTCTTACTATATTTATTAAATGAATAGAAAGCAAGCAAGGAAATAGTTATACATTCTAATAAGTGCTCAACTGTAAACACAAATGTCTTATTTGTATTGGTGTGAATGTAGCCTGATAAAGCTGTTTTTTGAGGATCCAGGATTTTCAGTTTGTGGATGATGTGATTTTTTAGAGGGCAAGATAAGAAGGTTAAGGCACTGGTGTCACTGACCTCTCATTGGTGTCCCCTTCTCCCTCCTGGCTCACAGAGAAAAGCAAGGAAAGAAGATGAGGAAAGAAGGAAACATCAGTGTCAGTTTAAGAAAGGGAGGAAACAAAGCAGAGTTTGAAGGAAAGCGCTACAAGGTAGGACAGTTCTTCAGACCTTGGCTATGAGGGAAGGAGTGGTTGAGCTGTTCCATCACTTCTTCCAGCCCAGATGCATCGTGGGAAGGGGTGGACAGGTCGTCATCACCTGGAGCAGGCAGATGTAGACATAAAACAGCTTCAAGTAACTCCAGTCCACCCTTAATCTCAACATTATTGTCACGTTGCCCTTTTTCTTTAGGAAAGGACACTTATGCATCACTATTGTTAGGGTTATGATGACAACCTGCTTTGCTTGATAGATTAAACATTTGTTTTTCATGTGGATGAACTCATCAAAAAAAACAATAAATACCAATTCATGTGTTGCCCAAACCACATTTTCTTGTCCATAAAATAACAAAAGCAAACAAACACACACACAGTACAGAAATTGTTTCAGTTGTATTTACTTCTTTACCTCTCGTCTGTAAATTCTAATTACTAATAAATTAAATAATTACCAAGAAATCTGCAAAAATAAAAACAATTTGACGTAATGTAACACAAAAAAGTTGCATGGTTGACACTATGCTTTTTTCTTGACTAGTGCCTCTATAGATACTGTGTTTTTATTCTGTCATTGGTGGAGCATAATGTTTTTAATATGGTTTTTAATATTGTTTTTAACATGGCTGTGCAGCACTTTGGAAACATTCTTGTTGTTTAAATGTGCTTTATAAATAAAGTGGATTGGATTGGATTGGATTGTAAATATTTTTAAATTGTATTTTAAAAGCTTATTTTAATTCTAATTGTTTCTTTTTTTAAGCTGCAGTGCTGCTATTATTATTGTTTTGAATACTGCATATTAGGGCTGGGCAATATGGCCAAAAAAATAAGCACGATTAATTTTTTCATATCATCCGATCTCGATTAATATAATAATTTTTATTTTTTTGTAATTGCAGGATTATAGCCAGTGCTTACTCGAGGTGAAACAGTACAGGTAACCCACGCTACAGTCCGTACCTGGTTTTAGAGCCACGCTTTTGCTTCTTTTTGATACGTTTTGTGGGAGTAAAAGCAACTTTTTTTCCTCTCAAAATTATTTTGTTATTTTGCTTCTCATCACAAACATTCTGCAGTAAACAAAGTATAATTGGTGTAGTGGATACTACAATACTTTTATTTCAAGTTAAAATTTACTAAACAATACTTTCAAATAGAAAATTATCATTATTTTTATTATTAATTATTATTCTTTGATTACTTGTATACATCAGTGCTTCTCACCAGTGTAAAATAATGTATACCAACACATAAAACAAGTTTAATGAGTATTTCAGGAACAAAATGTTTTTTATCCACAAACTCAAAAATGATTTGAACAAAAAGTGTTTGCTGAGTTTTTTAGTACATGTTATATCAGAGGAGTTGAATCTTTGCATAGACAAAAAGTCTAATTGCTAAACAAAAAGTCTAATTGGAAAATCATTTGATATAAAATGCCTTTTTCTGATTCAATTAGTAAGTGTTTATTCTCCCAGTCGTGACAATATAGTTCAGTCACAAAGACATGTGATTGCCTGCGAGTTCACATTCAGGGCAGGATTACTGCGCCTCAACATGAACTCAAGCTGTCAGTGAGACTGAAGTTTCTGCTCCTTCTAAATGTTCTGTTTCAACTTCTATGCTAGTGTTAGTCATAATTATTTATTTTATTCTTCTGGGCTGCACTTCCAGCTGTGAGAACATTAAATACGTCATGATGAGCCTGACTTTTGGGACGGCGGAACGGGAGGTCGCGCACACACACCGACACAAACATATTCACAAAAACGCACGCAAACGTACGCACATTCACAGACACACACAGGATCAATGTCAATAAAGGTGGAGTGTTCAGTGCAGGATTATACCAAGCATCATTGCTTTCCTACTGTTTACTACTGCGGTATCTTCTAACAGACTTTTCCGCAATGTATCATCAACGTAAAAATTCTAACAGCTGATCACCGTGATCGAACTCAAATTAATCGCGATCAACGATCACGATCATATAATCGCAGAGCCCTACGGCATATTGTGTTGCTGCTACTGGAACCATTATTTTCACAAGACCAAGGGAAAAATACAGTTCCATCTTATGCAGCCCTCCTTAAATAGTGACCCCAGGGAACATGCTTTATCAGTATCTTGCAGTTTGATGCTTCAAACCCTGCTTCCTTAATCTGTGCACTGCAAAACATGCTCATTGTAGCCATTAATCCTGACATTGTTCTTGATATATTATGATGCTGAGTTAATGTTGCTGATCAATTTGAATTTATTATTATTTATTGTGCAATTTGTGTTCATCAAATTTTATTTTTCAGCATCAAATGGTTCAAGTCAGTGAAAAATGTTTATAGTTTAAATAAGGATTACATTTTCTTTTGAACTTCAGGCTAATTGATGCACTTTAAATCTTTTTTGTTACAGACTAAAATACAATGTTAATAAATATTATATTTGTTCTAAGATTATCTGTATTTCTTTGTTTTTATTTTATTTAATGTTAATGAGGACACAATGTTATGCAGAGGTGTACTTTAAAAAAATTCTAAAGACAAATTATACTATTTATAGTCGCTGTGGAGACAGGTCTGTACGGTTAGCTTTTTCACTAGTAGCACCGATGCTAATAAATGAAAAAAATTAGTAGCACAGACATGTTTTGTGTAGCAATATGAAGTGTCTTAAATATCCCAATTTCATAATTAACACTCAAACAACGTACACATGTGCACTCATACATATAAACACAATGCCATCATAAGACTTACTGCAACGCTCAATTAAACACAGAGAACATCGCTGAAGTGCGCTAAACTTTCATTTATTTATTTGAATGTCTTTAAATACACATTATCATTAATCCATTGTAGTGAACAGAAAAATAAGCTGTCAAGAGATTCGCTACAGAACTTCAGAAAATGAGTCATAATCCGCTGCAGAAGTCTGAGTGCACCACATTGCTGTGTGTGAGTTGAGTAAGCCAGCTGGAGTCAGATAGCTTTTGCTACACTCAGGAGAGTACGGCAACATCACTTTTTAGTAGAGATGTCCGATAATATCAGCCTGCCGATATTATCGGCCGATAAATGCTTAAAAATGTAATATCGGAAATTATCGGTATCATTTTTTATTATTATCGGTATCGTTTTTTTTAATTAAATCAACATAAAAAACACAATATACACTTACAATTAGTGCACCAACCCAAAAAACCTCCCTCCCCCATTTACACTCATTCACACAAAAGGGTTGTTTCCTTCTGTTATTATTATTCTGGTTCCTACATCATACATCAATATATATCAATACAGTCTGCAAGGGATACAGTCCGTAAGCACACATGATTGTGCGTGCTGCTGGTCCACTAATAGTACTAACCTTTAACAGTTAATTTTACTCATTTTCATTAATAACTAGTTTCTATGTAACTGTTTTTATATTGTTTTACTTTCTTTTTTATTCAAGAAAATGTTTTTAATTAATTTATCTTATTTTATTTTATACATTTTCAAAAAAAGGACCTTATCTTCACCATACCTGGTTGTCCAAATTAGGCATAATAATGTGTTAATTGCACAACTGTATATATCGGTATCGGTTGATATCGGTATCGGTAATTAAAGAGTTGGACAATATCGGAATATCGGCAAAAAGCCATTATCGGACATCCCTACTTTTTAGTTAATTTTACGGACTTCATGTCTCCAATGCAGTAGTTTAAAAATAACAACATGAACATGGAAAAAGCTCCTAAAAGATAAACGGCCACCAATAGTAGTCGCACATTTGTTCACTATTCGCACATTCGTGTTATTATGATCGTATCTGTGGCGTTAAGAAACATGCAGCAGATATTTATGTACCGCTTTATCTGGGCATTTTAGAAGCCGTCTTGCAGTGCATCGACAATAAAACCCATTTTTAGCATACTGAAGCTGTGCCCTGGCAGACTCTGATACTAACTGCAAATGTGTGCTGGAATGTTCCAGGCGCAAGAAAATGTATATTTCAAGACGCTTTTTTCATAAAACAAAAATCATTAAAAAAAACACCAGCGCTCACCAAAATGCTTCAATTGAATTTGGTTTAATCAGCCCTTTAAGTCAGCAGCTATTATATTATAAAATGATATTGCTGAATAGGACATTATGTCTAATATTTTTATTTTTGACAGTCTATATATGTTGACAAGTATACAGTAGGTAGGATGGCGCTGCAGGACATGCTGAATAAAGATGCAAAACAGTTCAGTTTTAGTCTTGATAAATCCCATGCTGTGTGCAAAATGATAACATTTGCATTTTTTCCTTAGTATTGTTGGTGTTCTAATAATCTGCTTACATTCTGCATATTCATGAAGACAGATGGATTGCGCTTTTTATTCTGTTTGCTTAAGAGATGCAATCCTCTGCGCATGTACGAGCTTAATAGATCAGCTTTGTGTGGGCTATCAAGTTTGCATGTGTATTAATACCGTATTTTTCGGACCATAGTGCGCACTGGATTATAAGGCGCACTTCCGATGAGCAGGCCTATTCTGGTCTATTTTCATACAAACGCGCAATGGACTATAAGGCACATTAAAGGGGTCGTATTATTATTTTTTCTTTCTAAATTGAAAACATTTCTACATAACAAGTAATGGTGGTTCTTTGGTCAAAATGTTGCTTAGATTATGTTTTACAGACCATCTTCCAGTCGCATTCTGACCTTCGCTTAAGGATGTGCCGTTTAGTGAGTGGTCTTATTCACGTGGCTTCACTTCGACAGTGTCTTCTGCCCGTCATCTTTGTTGCAGCAGTGTGGAGTGCAAGGACGGGCGTGGAAGACGTGTCAAAAGATGGAGCTAATTGTTTTAATGACATTCAGACTTTACTTAAATCAACAACGGAGCAGAATGTCCTCATCCGTGGCTCACTAGTGCAACAACGCCGGAAATGTGTCCCGTGAAAAACCGTTCGACCGGAACTCTCTAAAGTTCCGTGGGTGAATTATATAAACCCACTACACCGGTAATTTTCAGCGCTTCCATAGCAAGTCTACTGACAGATATAAGCTAGAACTAGGGATGTCCGATAATGGCTTTTTGCAGATATCCGATATTGTCCAACTCTTTAATTACCGATACCGATATCAACCGATACTGATATCAACCGATACCGATATATACTGTCGTGGAATTCACACATTATTATGCCTAATTTGGACAACCAGGTAGGGTGAAGATAAGGTCCTTTTTTTAAAAAATTATAAAATAAAATAAGATAAATAAATTAAAAACATTTTCTTTAATAAAAAAGAAAGTAAAACAATATAAAAACAGTTACATAGAAACTAGTAATTAATGAAAATGAGTAAAATTAACTGTTAAAGGTTAGTACTATTAGTGAACCAGCAGCACGTAAACTTATCACTTTCCTCTGGCACTGTTCCCCTAGCATTCAAAAAAGCGGTTATTCATCCTCTACTCAAAAGACCTAACCTCGATCCTGATCTCTTGGTAAACTACCGGCCGGTGTCCCACCTTCCGTTTATCTCGAAAATCCTCGAAAAAATTGTTGCACAGCAGCTAAATGAACACTTAGCGTCTAACAATCTCTGTGAACCTTTTCAATCCGGTTTCAGGGCAAATCACTCTATGGAGACAGCCCTCGCAAAAATGACTAATGATCTATTGCTAACGATGGATTCTGATGCGTCATCTATGTTTCTGCTTCTTGGGATGTCAGACTTAGCCTTACGGACTGTATCCCTTGCAGACTGTATTGATATATATTGATATATAATGTAGGAACCAGAATATTAATAACAGAAAGAAACAACCCTTTTGTGTGAATGAGGGGAAGGAGGTTTTTTGGGTTGGTGCACTAATTGTAAGTGTATCTTGTGTTTTTTATGTTGATTTAATAAAAAAATAAAAAAATAAAAAACATACCGATAATAAAAAAAATTATACCGATAATTTCCGATATTACATTTTAAAGCATTTATCGGCCGATAATATCGGCAGGCCGATATTATCGGACATCTCTAGCTAGAACTTTACGCTACTTTATACTAGAAATGCCAACAGTGGATGATGAATGCCCCATAACAAGAGGATAGAGAAAAAGAAGAGGTTTATTGACTATGGCGGACTCTCGGCACGGACTACAATGGCAGACGAGGGCAAATTTTCAGGACTTATGCAGATCCCAAATACACATCAGCAGGAACCAACAGGTAAGAAAAGTTGGTTTTGCATAATATTGCGAAACAAAATGCCAGATATAATGTCTGCTAATAGGTACATTTTGCGGTCTTTGTACACACACCATAATAATAATGTGTCGACAATCCATCAAGCGATGCGGCTTCATAGCTTCCCAAAGTCATACTAAAACATTTTGACAGATTTTTGAGCGCTGTGTATGATGTTCTATATTCTCAATGGAATATTTTAAGTTTTGGGGTTGTTAACTGGCGTCATCTTGCAGTCTACATGTATCTCTTATGTGTGACTGCCATCTACCGGTCACACTTATCATTACATCCATCCATCCATTTTCTACCGCTTGTCCCGTTTGGGGTCGCGGGGGTTGCTGGAGCCTATCTCAGCTGCACATTACACCATGTACTAAATAAAATAGTTTTAAGGTCAGTAAGCACAACCAGAATTATTCCGTACATTAGGCGCATTGTCGATTTTTTGAGAAAATGAAAGGATTTTAAATGTGCCTTATAGTCCAAAAAATACGGTACATGTAAACCCTTTGGAAATCAGGTCCAAAAAGTAATAGGTGCTTGCTTCATGAAAGCAAGAGTGGTCATCCGATTCCGTGTCATTACAAGATATTGTACAAGAAGAGGAGCTTATATTTCCTGACTAGCCTAGGACAAAATTATAAGAAGGTACAAATGCCTGAAAGACACAACAGAGATTAAAGAAAGTACAATAGACAGGACTACTGTGACGTGTCGATGAGAGACAAAGTTGGATGTAAACTGTCTCAGAAAAGAAGCTCACACAAGGAGTTGTTCTTTTTTTTTTTTAAATTAATGTTTCTTGCATTTAAGTAATTCCAGACGCTCAAATGCGTTGGTGATGCGATCCACAGCCTCGCACACAGAATCAAGTGTCAGTGTGCATATCTTTCTGTTGTCTAGACTGCGATTCAGAAAAGATGGAACAGGACCACAAAAAATCTGTACAAGTTGTCAGACATGTCTATATATAAACTCCAGCATTTCAGGAGAGTTGGACGCAAAATTAAAGGATTCAAGTATGAGCGTGCATGAGTGTGCGTGTGTGTAAGTGTGTGTGTGATTTCCCACCCATTGTGTCAGTAGTCTGGCTGGCAGCCACGCGGAGATGAGGAAGTGAAGAGTCTGAGCGTTGAGACGAGGTGGAAGGGGAGGACATAGCAGTGCCGTTCACCTTGGAATCCGTCTAATGGAGAAAAAACACACGAGACACAAGTGTGAACATATCAAGAGTTAAAAGGTCTGTTATAATCACACTTTGGTTCATTTTGGGCTGCAGTACAGGGACAAAATATAAAACTGCTTAGCATTTGCGTAAGTACCATAGCTTAAGTTATTTCTAAAATGGAACACAAACCCTGTTTTTCAAGCTCTGGCTTCTCCTTGACCCTATCGCTAATTATAATGACACATTAGCACTTCCTGTCCTTTACTTTTAATGTGTGCTTTGTGGGAAACCGGCACACCCCTGTACTGAACCAAACAATCACATTTCAAATAAATGTACCGTTACACCCCTAGTAACAAGTACACCACAAAGGAGACGTGTATCTGTGTGTGTGTGTGTGTGTGCCCACCTGCTCTAGGAGTTGCCTGAGTCGGTGCAGTTGGGACTCCAGCTGTTTGTTGTGATCCTCAAGGATCTGCATCCGAGCCTCCAGGCGCCCCTTGTGCTGTCGCAGCAGTTTGGCCTCGGCAATGAGCTCGGCGTCTCGTGCGCGTTGCGGCGACACAGGCAGCATTTCTGGAGGCGAAGGTAGAGGGGACAGGCCCTTTCTGTCATGGGCCTTCTTCAGACGGTCATACTCGGCTTGCAGCTTCCTGCGGCAAGGACGAGACATGATGGCGATGTCAGCAATCTGGTGATTCGATCACTCGGTCTGATTTAGCTGCAGGAATGGCGTCCAAACTTTTTTCAGATTCGGCCCCATACATACAAATTGTATAGAGGAGCCACTTTGATACATTTTATACATCGTTTAATGTGGACCGCGACGAAAGCCTGGAAATAATGTGAGTCAATAAAAAACTGCATCTCTATTACAAAATATTCGTTCTTTTAATTTTGTCTTTTTAAATGTAATATGTATCTGATCAGGCAACAAACATAATATTAACACAAATTCCAAATATTTATTTTAGGCCATGTTATTGTATAAGCTACATGTAATATATTTATAACTGTGTAGGCCTCGGCGAGTTCTACACACGCACACACACACACTTATATATATATATATATATATATATATATATATATATATATATATATATATATATATATATACATATATATACAGTACAGACCAAAAGTTTGGACACACCTGATTTCAATGTGTTTTCTTTATTTTCATGACTATTTACATTGTAGATTGTCACTGAAGGCATCAAAACTGTGACACTTGTGAAGTAAAAACCCTTTCAGGTGTCTTGAAGCTCATCGAGAGAATGCCAATAGTGTGCAAAGCAGTAATCAGAGCAAAGGGTGGCTATTTTGAAGAAACTAGAATATAAAACACGTTTTCAGTTATTTCACCTTTTTTGTTAAGTACATAACTCCACATGTGTTCATTCATAGTTTTGATGCCTTCAGTGACAATCTACATTGAATGGAAGGTGTGTCCAAACTTTTGGCCTGTACTGTATTTATACATTTATTAGGGATGTCACAGTATGAACATTTCTTATCACAGCTATTGTGACCAAAATTATCATTATTATCACGGTAATTTTAAATGGGCCCACCAATTTCAAAAACTACTTATACTGAAATCCTTTAACCAGGTTTTATTTAAAAAAAAAAAAAAAAAAAAAAAACACATTCAAAATATATGTATGTACCTCAAGTAGAAAATGTAATGTGCATATGAAAGCAACACAAGCACTATAAACAAAGTAATATGGCAGAAACAAAATAATAACATAGATAAATAAAAATACATGTGAAAATTGTGCAAGATTGCACCTTATGTTCAAAAGACGCAACTACACTTTTTGTCCATATAGATAAAAATAGTGTTCATACATGAGGTCTAGTCTTATACATAGGGCTGCACGATTATGCCCAAAATAATAATTAAGGTTATTTTTTTTATCAATAGTGAAATCACAATTATTAATCACGAATATTCATTTTTAGGTGAAACAGTGTAAGGGTGGGGCGTGAACGTGACACATACATACATTTAAAGAAAAATATTTGTGTTTTTGTTCATTAATAGCATCAATGTGTCAGCTTTTTCTCATTACATGATGCCTTTATCTCTGTTTTTTACATTTTGATAGAGAGAAGTTATGTCCATGTGTGTACATGCCGTATCGGGGCAGACCCATTATGAGTTTGAGCAGAAATTTGTCGTATATGAATTAACTGTACATCATAAAACATAAAATAAATGCTATGTCACATTAATGGTTTTTAAAGTAATAACTTTGTGAAATGAAAAAAAAAAAGTAATGTAAAAAACTTGCTGTTTACTTTTTTTCAATATAAAACACAAAGCAGTTTGGCCAATGAAGATAAAGTCAAATAAACAAGCTTTGTTCAACAACACCATGCAACAGTTTGGCCAACAAAAAAAAACAGGAGTGATATCTCACACATATAATACACAATCTTTAACCCTTTCACTGACAACAAGGCATACATTCAATTCGATGAGATGACAAAACATTTGAGCTAGTATTGATGTTATCGGAACACTCACAAAGTTAGCAGTTAAATAAAGGACGAGTGACCATCCCATTAAACAAACTAAAGACTTTATAAACAAGTTGTGGCAACGTTCCCTACACATCGCCTGCTGCACGGTAACTCTCAGTCACAGCAATTGGCAGAAAGAAGCTATGTTGCACTTTCAAAATGAAACCGCAACATCAAATATTTTTTCCTCCAAAAGACTTAGGCTGACCATATTCTGAAATCCCAAAAAGAGTACACATATATGCGTGCCAAGGCGGGTGGCACGCCAAGGCTGGGACGAGGTGAAAATTTGCCAATGATACTCGAACTTCCTTTATAAATAATATATTTATTTAAATAAAGCATTTTTTTCTCCTCTGTTGACAGCAGTGTTGTCCCAGGGACCCCATCAAGTCATAAAAATGGGGTCCCACAATACATTTTTGGGGTCCCACTTTTTTGTAAGCGTTTTGAAAAGAAATTATAAATGTATGTTTTATCCTGTTATATCTCACATTCGATATTGAGTTTTGGAAAAAGGTTGTCATAAACGTTACTTAATTAATCTAAAAAATAGAAAAGAAAACACATTTGTATGCACATGTAAATGTATTCAGTTATAAACATTAATTCACTTTCTTTCAGAGGTGGGACCAAGTCATTGCTTTGCAAGTCACAAGTAAGTCTCAAGTCTTTGCCCTCAAGTCTCGAGTCAAGTCCCGAGTCAAGACAGGCAAGTCCCGAGTCAAGTCCAAAGTCAAGACTGGAAAGTCTCAAGTCCTGCATTTTGAGTTTCGAGTCCTTTCAAGTCCTTTTAACCACAGACTAATATATTTACACAGATTGTGTATGCTTTTAAACCGCTGTATTCATTTATTAAAACAAGTGCATTTGAAATAGCAGGAAAGAAAATAGTGCTGACATTGCACTTCATAATAGCACTATTAACCAGTCATTTTAATAGTTTAAACACTTTTAAACATTTAACTCATTCCTTTACAGAATAAACACATTTGCAAAAACAAGTGCAACTGTACTTATTTGTACAAAAGTGTTAACATTGTATTTCCATGGCATATTGCATTGTAACTGGTTCCACAGCAGTTTCTATTCTGTTCTTACCTTATCTCATTGATCTCATCTCATACTGTATATGTGTTGATGTGTGCGTGCACATGAAAAACATAACAAATACATGAACATAACAATGAACAGAGTTGTACTTTTTAGATGTCAGGACCCTATGCAATATGTACACATATTCTTAATATAGTATATATTTTAACTGACCTTTATTTGACTATGTTTGTCTTTTTGTAGGTGGCTAAAATACGCGGTGCTGCTGACCGCCGTCTAACGTTATGTTACTGTGTGTGATACATTGACTAACGTAACGTTATGTGTAGGTACCTCATGCAACCCTGCTTAAAAAATCACTTGACAAAAAGTATGAATAAGGTAGCAAACTGCAGTGGACGCAACATATTGCCGTGTTTGAAATGACGTTATAACCATAAACATCTTATAAGTAGACGCAATATTGGTTGCTGTGACGCGAGCAATTTGCATCTTGAAGTGGTGATGAGGAGCCGGCGAGCAGCCTAAACTGACAGTTGACAGGTAGAAAACAAAGATGCTAAACTGACAGTTGACAGGTAGAAAACAAAGATGCCGGGCTGGTGTTCAGCGTTTTCCTGCTCAAATGAGCGGACTGTTGAAAATAGGAATCGGGGGATTACTTTTCACAAGTAAGATTTAACATTAAAGGCCTATTGAAATGATTTTTTTTTATTTAAATGGGACGAGCAGATCCATTCTATGTGTCATACTTGATCATTTCGCGATATTGCCATATTTTTGCTGAAAGGATTTAGTAGAGAAAATCGACGATAAAGTTCGCAACTTTTGCTCGCTGATAAAAAAAGCCTTGCCTGTACCGGAAGTAGCGTGACGTCACATGAGCTAGTATTCCTCACAATTCCCCGTTGTTTACAATGGAGCGAGAGATTCGGAGCGACAAAGCAACGATTACCCCATTAATTTGAGCGAGGATTAAAGATTCGTAGATGAGGAACGTTACAGTGAAGGATTACAGAGGCAGTGATGGACGTATCTTTTTTCGCTCTGACCGTAACTTAGGTACAAGCTGGCTCATTGGATTCCACACTCTCTCCTTTTTCAATTGTGGATCACGGATTTGTATTTTAAACCACCTCGGATACTATATCCTCTTGAAAATGAGAGTCGAGCACGCGAAATGGACATTTAAAGTGACTTTTATCTCCACGACAATACATCGGTGGCACACTTACCTACCGAGCTAACGTGATAGCATCGTTCTCAAATGAAGATAGAAACAAAAGAAACAAACCCCTGACTGGAAAGATAGACAGAAGATCAACAATACTATTAAACCATGTACATGTAACTACACGGTTCAAAATTCTCAGCCTGGTAAGGCTTAACAATGCTGTTGCTAACGACGCTAAGGCTAATTTATCAACTTAGCAACCGGACCTCACAGAACTATGATAAAAACATTAGCGCTCCCCCTACGCCAGCCAGCCCTCATCTTCCCATCAACAGCCATGCTCACCTGCGTTCCAGCGATCGACGGCGCGACGAAGGACTTCATCCGTGGGTTTGGCGGCAAGCATCGGCTAGGCGTAGTAAGTAGTCCTTGTTGTGTTGCTGTAAGTATTGTACTTAGCTGCTAATACGCCTAATCAGCCTCCATTGTTCATTAAACAAATTGCAAAAGATTCACCAACACAGATGTCCAGAATACTGTGGAATTTTGTCGAAGAAAACAAGAGGTTTTTGTATCGGGTCGATGGGGTACAACCACTTCCGTGGATTTTGTGACGTCACGCGCATAAATCATATCCAAAGGAGTTTTTCAACCGGAAGTGTGGCGGGAATTTTAAAATTGCACTTTATAAGTTAACCCGGCCGTATTGGCATGTGTTTTAATGTTAAGATTTCATCATTGATATATAAACTATCAGACTGCGTGGTCGGTAGTAGTGGGTTTCAGTAGGCCTTTAATGTACTATTGGTTGTATTTTATGAAAATAACATTACCACAGAGTTGAGAAGGAGCAAAGATCTTCAATATTTGTATGTGAAAATCACAAATAAATCTTCTGGGGAAGGATGACGCCCCTACAGGGGTTTGGTTTACAAACTTTCTTCCCCACCTAAAACAAAATTCACCAGCCGCCATTGATTATGATGCATTCTCATTTTAGGCAAAATATAAGACAATACTTTCTTAACAGTATAATTGTAACCAGGAATAAGTCTTCAAGTAACAATATTCAAATACTAACATTGTTGGGTAAAACAGAATTCGGTTTTATTCTGAATCCAGTGAAACAGATTGGTGGTTTTAGCTGATATAAAGACTTTCAGGTGTTTATATATGTTTAAGTATTTGGCAGATGCTTTTATCCAAAGCGACATACATAAAAAATACATATATAACAATCACTGTAAACATGATCATTTAAGGGAAGAATGTAATACAAAATATCAATACAAAGTGTCACGACAGAATAAACTCTCTGCTGCTGCAGCAACAGAGATACGGTCTATAAGATATATAGATATCTAATGTATTCATACATTGTTTATGTAGCATAGTAACATAATCATATTGTTTCTTCCATTTAAAAATAGCTGACCGTTTTTCCCCCCCTTCTCTGGGATTATATTCCCAGTTTTAATCTCGGACGTCTGGTCACTTATAGCGTATAAGAATATTCTATTACTGTTAAGCAAACTATGTATAATAAAACATGTGTCCGTTATCATAGCTACACGGATGACAAAAAAGCGCGTGAAAATGAGTGGTATTCAGTGAGGTAAAATGAATTAAATGCGCTGACAGTTCATTGCTCCTGCCAAATGAATTGCACTGAGTGGAGCGGATCACCACTCCAAGATGGCGGCCCTGCGTCTTGTCTGCGCCAGTAGGCAGTAGCGCTCGATGCTGTGTACCCTTATAAGATGTCTATGGTTATGACGTTAGCAGTGAGTTTACAGCCTCACTTATTTAACTACACAGCAAATAAAAGTCACGTTACTTAGCCAATAAACGTTATCTTACATTCAAAACTTACCCTTCTTAGTGCAACTTCAATTGTCGAACGAAGTTGGAAGTTGTTGCGTCTCCGTCTGTAATATTCGAACTGCGTGATTTGCATACGGCAATTCGTTGACCAAGTCGTAGTTTTTATACCCGAACGAAACCAACTTTGGTATAAATCTTACTCACTGGCGCGTTGTTTGACAACTCTTGTTCATTGGTTGTCCTGCAATTTGATTGGATCAATGCTGTGTGATGAAAACAATGTAGATCTCATTTGATTGGCTGTTGTACTGAGAGCACACACGCTGACACGCAGCACACACGCTGACAGATAGACAGACAAGTACAAAATGAAAGCTATGGAGCGCTCCCAATTAACTTTTTAAGCTTTAGGTTTTGGGGAAAGTAGCAAGTCATGTCAAGTCAAAAGGCTCAAGTCCAAGTGAAGTCACAAGTCATTGATGTTAAAGTCTAAGTCGAGTTGCAAGTCTCCTTACATTTTGTCAAGTCGAGTCTAAAGTCATCAAATTCATGACTCGAGTCTGACTCGAGTCCAAGTCATGTGACTCGAGTCCACACCTCTGCTTTCTTTTTTCCTTCATGGATCTAAACTTTACCGTGGACGGTATTTTTTTCTATATTTTCTTTCTTTCATGTTTATTTCGAATATGTAGACAAAACAAAAACAAACAAATTTTGCAAAAAACAACAAAAAAGCCATTCAAGAATGAATAACAAAAACAATAATAATAATAATAATAATAATAGTAATAATAAAAATCAAAAAGAAACAAGAAATGAAAATAAACATTAATGTAAACATATACGAAAAGGAGTGAGAAGAAGTAAAAACTTATGTACTCCCACCCCTCTTATTACTTACTGTATGTTTAATAATAATAATAATAATATATAAAAATGTTATGTTATATAAATACATATACATATATAAGTATGTACATATGTATATATAGATATCTACAACATACATTTAACAAGTAACTATGAATGTGACACAACAGCGTGTATACATAGTATACATATACATACCTACTGACTCTTAGTGCAGTTCACTATATCCTGTGAACAATATATTTTTGTACATTCTTTTAAAAACATTGATGCTTGGACTTTGCTTATGCTTTCATTTAATAAGTTGTCGGTGTATTTATTTCAGTATAAAAGTGTAAAAAGTGTTTTGCTTCGGTCATGAAATGATGATAATGGTGTGCCAGGGCATACATACATTATTTATTTAACGCCTAAATCTCTGGAGTCTACATCAACTTAAGATCTATCCTTCATTTCAAAATTATTATTATTATTTTTTTAATGTTGTTTTTTTGTTTGTTTGTTTTCTGCCCTTTTTTGTCAAAGAAAACTATGTTTTTTTATGGCAAACACACAAAATATGCAAAATCTTCCACCAAAAATATTTTTCAAAGTGTAATATTTGATGTGAAGTAATCGGAACCTTGGATAGGTCAATAATTCATAAACACATTGATTTTGATTCAATATTATGTTTTGAGCAATGACAGTTTTGAAGAAAAAACCCCAGCTTTGTAAAACAAACATTGCAACTTTTTCTAAATTACATTTCACCCGTAAGTTTTTTCATTCCACTTTTGTTATGTTTTTGTTTATTTTAATGTATTTTTAGAATGTGCTTTAAAACATGAACTGCAGGCTGCAAATGGCCTCCAGGCCACACTTTTGATATAGATAATAAAAAGTTAAATGTGATAAGTCTATCAATAAAAAGCAGAGCCTGGCGACGCATGCGGGTTTATCATAACGCACAGTCAGCATCTCTGCTTCAGTAAACAATGACGGTGATGACGTCACTGTCAGAGATGGGAGCGACACTTGCTATTCTGTCAGCCACTTCTCCAAGAGACTCCTTTTGAACACTCCTCGCACATTAACACTTCAAAAGGCACACGATTGCCTCGTTTTTTGACCCGCAAAGTATGTTTTTGGGCTAGGGGAGTCTGCTCGGGTGCTGGTTAGTTTGAAGCTAACAGCTAGCCTGTCTCCACCCTCGATGGATGTCGATGCAGCGGGAGATAAAAGTGAAGTTTCCATGGACTCACAAAGACTAAAACAAGTCATTTACTAGAGCCATGGCACAGGATAAAGTTAACAAAGTTGACTTTACCCTCACCTTAGTGTTTACCATGAAGTCTTTCTTTTGACAGCCCCTCGCGGTAAACTTGTCTGAGTGCAAACTGAGGCAGTATTTGTCATTGATAAAACTTTCAGCGAATCAAAATTTACGACTAATAAGAACGCAATAAACAGGGACAGAAATTCGGGAGACGCGCGGGGTCCCGGAATTTCGCGTCCTTTCTGATTTCAATGCGTAAAAAGACACAAAAAGTGCGTTCACGTCAACACTGGTTGACAGTATAACAAAATAAGTCACACTTATATCCTGTAACATTCACAGTTTTAGAAAAAGTGCAGAGGTAGCAATATTCAAAATAAGCTCTTGTATATAATGTAAACATAAATAATTCCTCAAAACAGATGAATTAAATTTAAACAAAAAACAGCAGACGAGCTCTCGCCCTGCACAGCTGTTTTGTGCTTTGTGGTGTCGATATGGGCTTGTAGATGGTTTATTTTCCACAGATACATACAGTACGTTCCTGCCTTGCACACAGTGCATTTTGCTTCCCATGTGTCACGGCCAGGACGAAAACACGGATACTTTTCCCCACAAATCATCCGTGATGTTGCATTTACGTGTCGGCATCTCTTCTCTTGTGCTCTACCATGAATTGATTAACATGGACTTATTAACTTATTCGGGTGTTACCATTTAGTGGTGAGCGCACCTGTTTTTATTAGCACACACAAATTGGCACGATCAACCACGGACGCATTTCAGCTGTGCGTGTCAGCCTTCAATAATGAAAACAGGCGTTTAGGAAATAAAAGACAATTAGGCCAAACGCAATAATTGAGGGCACATCTTAACATGTATAATTAAACCTTAATTAAGCAAAAATATTGCTCCGACCCGGCTGCACCAAATAATAATATAAATAATTTTTAATAAAGTCAAAATACAAATAAGGCAACAAGAGAAGTATCCCACACTTCTCTTTTGTAAAGTAAATTTGTACAGCCAATATGGGCATCTACATCAACAATATGATTTCCTTGAGAAGCTGGACAGGACAAAAAAAAATTTTTTTTAGCAAAAATATGATTTATTCGAATACTCGTTTAATCGATCGGGATATTCGATAGAATACTCGATTACTAAAATATTCGATAGCTGCAGCTCTAGATATTATTGAAATTTGTAGTTAATGCTTTATCGCGTTTGACAGCCCTAACTTCATGACTATGTTTATTTTAGGGCTGTCAATGTTAACTATAAGTTACTTTTTTTTAACACGCACGCTGCTTTTTGACCCTCTGTCCATTCCGTAGCGTGGGAAAATGTAAAGCCGTTCAGTTACTATTGAGTCACAAGCTTGAAAACCATGGCAAGTTGTCCACCCGACAAGACAAAACAACTTTATCTTTCATTGCCGTAAGACGACATCACTGCAGCAACTGCCTGCTGGCGTGCTTTGCCGCTTGCAGAGAGGTGGAGCTTTACTTCCATGTTTGGACTACGGTTGAGTGCATTGATAACATAAAATGTAGATTGTTACACTAACTGCTTTAGTAAGATTGGATAAAAACTCAGCAGAAAAGAACGACAGTATGCAGAAAGTCTAGAGTCATTTTTTTCACGTCGTCAAAACATGTCGAGACACCTCATCTCATACCAATCACAAACTTTCGGCTTCACAATAAAAGCACGACACGTCAAATCCAGTCTTATTACATTAACAAAATTAAAAATCGTCTTACATTACGATCATGGTTTGTAATGTAATCTGTGATATTTCTGCCTAAATAAATGTTTTCTGGCAGATTGAAATAAAGTGTATATTATTTTATAACCTGCTCTGATTGATAGTCCGCAATTACAGAATCTTAAGTCCATCCATTTTCTACCGCTTGTCCCTTTTGGGGTCGTGGGGGGTGCTGGAGCCTATCTCAGCTGCATTCGGGCGGAAGGCGGGGTACACCCTTGACAAGTCGCCACCTCATCACAGGGCCAACACAGACAGACAGACAACATTCACACACTAGTGCCAATTTAGTGTTGCCAAGCAACCTACCCCCAGGTGCATGTCTTTGGAGGTGGGAGGAAGCCGGAGTACCCGGAGGGAACCCACTTAAGTATAATTTAATTATAAATGGACAAGGTTAAAACATTGTCATGTAGATATATGAATACCATTAACTTTACATGTGCTTTACAGAATATTAAAAACATTTATTCAGGTAGAAATATCATAAATTACATTACCAAACATCTTTAAAAAACCATAATCATAACAGTCCAAAATTGGTGTTATTAATGTGCGAAACTGGTATCTAAACATGGCATAGCTCCTCTGAATGCAAGTGCTCCTACAGCAAGAATACAAATTCTGTATTCCTACAAAAAACAAAATCTAGCAAGACACCAACGCACTGCAGGTAATATTTTTTATTGTCATTAAAAAGGCTGTTTGTATGTAAAAAAAAAAAGCATACTGTTTAAAAACATTTTACTAAAGCAAACTAAATGTCCAGTCATGGTAATAAAAACTAGAAAATTATAAGTCTTGGGTACACTTATTTATGATAAAAAATGTATCTACTTGTGATTATCGCAATTAATTTTGAGTTAACTATGAACAAACTGCGATTAATCACGATTAAATATTTTAATCGTTTGACAGCCCTATTATATATTACACATACTGTATTTTAGTATTCATTTTATTTTTAGAAAATGACGATGGCTTGAACTACAGGCTTCATTCCTGCCGAGCCATGATTCAGGAGCCTTGAGGTAGTGGCAGCAGGTGGGAACAGGTGAAAGAACAAAAGATAAGTTTGACTAACCTGTTTTCCTGCTCCAAGTCGTTGAGGACCCGCTCCAACTCTCCTTTCTCTTCTGTTTCCATGGAGACAAGGATCTGGGCCGGACTGCGGGGCTGGCTAAGGGGAGAGCCTTGGTTCAGAGACTGGCAGTAGTGTTGGATCAACATGTGCTCGTCATCACTGCAAACACACATGCACAGCAAACAAACAGCTAAGTAAAAAAGCGACTGTGAATGCAGCAAACAGGACCTTCGCAAAACAAGAAGCAAATAGCAACAGACATCTATTTGGAGTATTGTAAAGCACTTAATCCGGTAGCAGCAATAGTCTAATGTGTACGTGTCAAACTCAAGTGTGGCCTGCCACATGGTTTTATGTGGCCCACAAAGAATTGCAAATAATGTGCATCAATGAAACACTTCATCTTTCTTACTAAATGTATTCGGTTTTTAAATTTTGACAAAAATTGTGCATGCAATTGTATGTCTTTCACACTCTAATGTTATCTGATCATGCAACAAACTATTATATAATCAGATATCACTAACATTTTTGTTAAAATAAAAATAAATTATTAAATATCTGCTTGTCACCCTGACTTGTGATTTCAAAGCAATTTAGTAATAACATGAGACGATTATACATTAATAGTAACATATTCACTGTTACAAGCGGCCCTCTGAGGGCAGCCCTATTTGCAATGCGGCCCTCAATGAAAAGTAGTGTGGCACCATCTGTCTTGTTCAGAATTTAAACTACCAATACCATAATTATATGTTGCAACAGTAAATATTCAGGTCAACCGATCACACATTCCATTTTTCCAGTCTTTGGGCTGAATTTTTAGTCAAGAGGTCATAGGGACGGAAATGGAGAAGAATAATAATGTACTTGGCCACAAAGAGGGAAAAGAGTCACATTAAAAAAATTATTGAATTTAAAAAATAAAAAAAATGCTAATAACGCTTAGATAAAGCAAATGACAAAATACATGAGATCACATGAAGGCCATTTTATTGCACATCCCTGAAAATAAATAAAAAAAATAAACAGCGACATCATTCTAATATGCACATGCATAAGGGCTGTGCAACACATACACATGCTGTGTCTCAAATGGAATACTTCTGTCAGTACACTTCAATAAGTATACTGTGTAGGTCTACTTGGTTTCTGAACACTCAAATTCTGACAGTGTAGTGCTGCCCAAATCCATTACTGTCCCTGCCGGAAATAACGATTGCAATATTTACCTGCTTCTTCTTTTCTCTCCTGTTTAATTGTGCATTGAAACCATTGAAGTTAGTCCACCCCCTTCCGCTACGTAGCTAAAATGGCGACTATCGAAGGTGGTCAGTGTCCACCATTTTAACGGTTTAGAGTGTTAGTGTAACATCCATGTACATGTACTATGTTCTCAGTGTGACTGCACTTATTACACTCAAAAGTCAAAATATACTCACAAAACTAAGTGTTTGTAGTGAAGTGCACAATGTCAAGTACAAGCTGTGTCTCAAATGGAATACTTACTTCTGTCAGTACACTTCAATAGGTATACTGTGCACTTTGTTCCCGAGTATGTAGATTTTAATAGTGTAGTCATGTCCCAAATCCATTACAAATCGACCGCAATATTTACTCACTTCTTCTTCTCTCCTTTTTAATTGTGAATTGTAACCACACAATTTGATCCCTCACCTTTTGAAATGTAACCAAGATGGTGACTATTGAGGGCGGTTAGTGTCCACATCACTGCACTCAACATTTAAGTGTTTTGCCTGTTTGTACTGACAATACACACTGCACTCAAAAAGATTTAAAGGTGCTGTTTGAAACTTCTTCACAGTAGCATTTTTCAAACCAAAAATATAACAAGAACACTACCGGCGAGCTTATGTTACCATTAGGGTTTTAACAGAACAATTGTTTGACAATTGTCTATATTTTTCACAATTACAAAGGTTATAGAATCATTTTTTTTACCGGCCCAAATACAATGATTGGTGTTCCCGGCAGTCAATTACACGGTCTCCTTCACACGTATGCGCAGGCAGCATGTGCACAAATAAAAAAGCAGTCCAAGAGAAGCAACAAACAATTTTCAGTCATGTTGTTGTTATGTTGGAATATACATTAAATAATAGCTAACACTAGCTATCCAAATTGCTATCATTAGCTAACAACACCTAAAGCTAATGCGCGTGCATGTGTTACGTACGTACATAATTACTTCATTACGTACGACAAGCCGTAAGAGGGTGAATATACTGTGTAAAATACATTTGAAAGTTGGTGCCCTCTAGGCATCTGTGTAAATGTTACAAACAGCCCCTTTAAATGTAAGTATGGAAGTGCTCGATTTGAGACACAAGCTTTTTTAACCGACCAATGCGGGGCAAGGAAGGAAGAGCAGCCAGGCAATCAGTGGCATAAATTAAGAAAGCAAAAAAAAAGCCTTTCTCACATGCTCTCATTGGGTGAGATACTGTCATTCAGATAACAGCCATTACGATTCTCCATTTCTGCTAACCTGTAGAGGAGAAGAAATAAGAGCAGTCAGTTGCAAAAATTCTATTGAAATTATTTTCTGTTTTGAAAGCAAAAGTGGCGGCACACGCCATAACTCTAAAAAGCACCACACAAAAGATTTTGCTAATATTTGCACACGCACGGGCAATGAAGTTTGTATCATATTGACTCCATAGTGTAGCAAACGACAGCAAATTATAACCACACTGTCATATTGGTAAATGAATACCGCTATTAAAGTAAGCATTATTGGTAGAGATTTTGTAACATTCTCATTAAATGTGCTTTTGTAATCTGTTTATTTTAACCTTGTGATGCATGGATTATTACAATTATGTTATTCTCATATGTGCTATGGAGGCATGAACAATTAAAGAAAATGAAAATAATATATTTTCAAGGAGTTGGTGAAATGTCCAAAAGGGTCTCTTGTACAAGGGGCCAAAAGTCAAAGCACGCTTTAGATCGCAGGACGAACAGGATAAACATTTATTGCAATACATCACTATCTTGAAGATTTGTAACTTCAATTGGGATGTCGGTAGACAAGGGTAATTTCTGGGAGTACAATTTACATTTCATCAAATCCAAAATCAATACTCAAAAATGTTCATTAAATAAACTACTGTAGTTGCTTGATATCCCAATACTTTTATACCCGTAAGTGTCTCCTAGAGCAGAAGGAATGGACGTATATTCTTTTCCTACACTGCACTTCTGTATGTCCCTCGGCCATCTTGTTTATATGTAGTTTTTTTTTTTAAACGCATTTACAACAGCTAACCAGTAGGTTGCAGTGAATGGCAAGACACAATCAGAGCCACGTATAGAGAAAATATGGACAACTCGGTTTCAGAGTTGGTCTCAAACATGGCGCCCTGTGTCACGTGAGGGGCTTTTTGACAAATCAGAAAGACTGAGGCCAGACAATCTCTTAAATGATTGTTCCAAAGCCTCTCATGTGACTGCAGGGCGACATGTTTAGGACCAACTCTGAAACCGAGCTGTCCATACTCTCTCTATAGGTGGCTATGGACACAATAGCATCGACTGTTGTGAAGGATGCGTAACTTTAAAATGTAAACTCATGCATACTGTAGAAAACAGCTTTTGGATAGCTGTCCAGTGTCCATTGTAGTGACAACTGTACATCACAGGGTTAATGTTAATGACCCCGCTGTGGAGTGAGCGACCGCCCTTGTCGACGTCTGTATAGAAGACCACAAACCTGAAATAATAAGCCACAATTGACTTTTTGCGAAGTTTAAAAAATCTTAAAGTATTTTCCTAGTTCGAGAATAGAGTTAGCTTTTGAGCGCCTATGCTGATACCGTGCATGATACCATTTGCCTCCCAAGACGCCTTTGTATACTCCCTGAATTAAATCAATAATGCTCTCAAAGCCATGACACATACAGTATGTAAGGTATTGATTGTCACACCGCAGTGAGGGATGTCTTGTCTTGGTTTTTTTGTGTCTTGTGAATTTCATGTTTTAGTTTGAAAAATAACTCTCCTCTTGTTTCAAAGGTCACTTGCCCTTCCTTATGTGTCATTCAGTCTGACGTCATCCCTGATTGTTTCCACCTGTTCCCCATTACCCCCATGTGTTTTATAAGCACACACCTCCCTTTGTTCTGTGCCAGAATGTATTGTGCATCCCCAGCGTCATATCCAAGCCTTGTCTCCTCTTTTTATCCAGATCCTGAATTTCCAAGTTGGTATTTTGAGTTTTTCTTTTCTCCTCTTAAGCAGAGTGAATTTTTGTTTAAATGGTGAGTTCAGTTTACTTTTACCATCTCTTCTTCTCCTCATTTTTGAGTGACCTTTTGTTAATTATTTCTGTAGATAAGAATCAGCGTAGAACAGGGGTGGGCAATTAATTTTTACCGGGGGCCGCATGAGCTACCCGAGCACTGCTGGAGGGCCACATCGACAATATTTCAATTAAATTTTGCTCAATATTATTTTTGATATATACCGTAAGATAAATAATAATAATAATAATAATAGTAATACTTCAACATAGTGTGTGTAACAGCATTCCATGACTAATATATATAAATTAACATTAATAATAAATGACAGTAAAATAAGCACACGTATGACTGAGGAGTCATATTGTAACTTTGTGTGGTGTTTGAGTTTTCCGACTTTTTGTGTGGCCTTAAACGCACCAGTGGTTTAGTGCTATGCGTGTTGGTGACAGATGACAAGTTGGTTTTGGCCTGGTTTGTACGGCAGAAAATGACTAGTTTTTCCAGATAGAATTGTTTTACTCATGTTTTTGGTGTGGTTATGTCCGAATATAAACAGTTTTGTTCAATAAAGTGATCGATATAATTCCTGTCCTCGAAGCATCTCGATAGACGTTACAATAATTGAACGGTGGTCAATTGAACGGTGTTGACGAACACCATTAGGGCCGCTTGTTGTCACTGTCACTCAAAGTTGCATTGCAAAATTCCATAGAATAAATATGTTTATTTTGTTTATAATTCAGATGGGATTTGATTTGGTGCGCGGCATATACTTGCTGCGCGCAGCGGACGCTTGAGCAGTGCGCAATTGCGCAGGCACGCACCTTAGGTGAGGGGACGTTGCTTTGCAGTTCATGTGTTGTTGAAAACACGCCATTCCTCATCAACTTTTCTCTTTTTGGCGTCTCGGGTGTAAACCGTGCATCACTTGTCGCTGCATGTGCACGTCCACTCGCAGGTTACACACGGACACACGCCCATAAATAATACTTTTCAAAATAAAAGCAGCACAGTTGTATTGCGCGCAGGACATAGATGTTTTTTCAACTTTATTTTGTAATTGCAGTTGTTCACATTCACTCACAATCACGCATACGTCCACACGGAAGTAATACAAATAACGATTTTCAAAACAAAAGCAGCACCGTTGTATTGCACACTCGACATAGATACTTTTTAAAATTTATTTTGTAATTTATAATTGGCCTCACGCGGGCCGGACAGGGACGCACAAAGGGCCGGATGCGGCCCGCGGGCCGCAGAATGCCCAGGTCTGTTTTGGAGTGTCTTTTGTTGTTTAAATTTTATAGTAATATTCCGCGTTAGTGTAGTTAGAGATAGATATTTCTGTTTCCTCCATTTGGAGTGCTTTTCGGTTTGTTCACATTTTGTGAAACCTTTTCGTCTAGTTAAAGTTTATAGCCATTATTGTATTGACCTGACTCAAGAGGTGAAAAGTGAACTTTTCAAAATAAAAGCCTGCCTGATTATTCCCCACCTCTGCATCTGAGTCCTATTTTTGACCGAGTCCTGACATTGATCATGTGAGCCAGGGGTGTCTGTACAAAAATGGAAGGATGTGGGGAGGTGGGTAGGGGATCTTGAAAGATTTTGTACATTAAAGATACTAACGTCAGCTTCTGTTGGTCTTGAACCCCAAGATGCAGAGATGGCAGGCATAGCGCAGGTAAACATGATTTTAATGTCAGAAAGGAAATAGTGCCACTGGTAAGTGCACATGTAGGAAACAAGATAACAGGAAACCAATTATCGAGCCCTGACTGGAGGGCGAGGCAGGCATAAATAGCAGACAGCTGATTGACAACAGGTGTGGCCAGGCTGCCAATCAGTGGCAGGTGACGGGGAAATAGCGCTCAGGGAGTCAAGCAGGAAGTGGAAGTAAAATAAGAGCGCTGACAGGAAATAAACACCAACTAAGGAAACAAAAGGACGTGAATGTGACAGATTGTCACAACTAAAAGCCATCCAATGTAGGTCAATATAGGCTAGCCTATTTGAACAAAGCATTCACATTTTATTTTTGTGTTGTAGCTAACAAAGCAAATCAGTACTATATCTAATAATGTACAATAACTTTATAAAAATACAATAAACAATCTTTTTACAAAGCAAGAAGTAAAGGAAAGGCTGAAATTGTGATGAAAATAACACTAATAATAAAATGTGTATTCACTTAAACACAAAGCTGAGCTGTAGCCTATTTAAAAAAAAATAAAAACTTGATTTGCAGCAAAGTGTGTAAGATACGACTTTTTCACTTCCGATATGAAACTGATATTGGAGCCTTAAGTGTTGGCACATTAACTCTCGCTTTGTGTTTAACAACATCACTGATTATTGGTCACTGCAGACATGAGAGCCAACAAACATCATAAAACATCACTTACTGTCCCATTTAGATGAAGAATGACTCATAATCCTCGCGAAGAAAAGAGAGGTGGAGCTAAGCGTTTCTTGTGTGGTTCTCGCCATTTACGGCGATCTACAATATGATCTACAATAAACTTCCAGGGAGCAGGGAAGCGAGGAAACAGCTGATCAGTCGATGATGTAAACATTACACACAAGCTTGTGATCACAGCGCCGCTATAAATAGTTTGTCTGCGTTAGCGCTTATAAAAACTTTATCACTAATACTTGGTTAATATTCAAGTCACGAAATGTAAATAGAGTATTGTTGGCGCTTTTTGGATGTTTTTAATTGGATTTTATGGGCGGAGTAGGGGACCTCCCATTGGCTTAGAATGCATTAAAGAAAAAATCCATCCGTCGTCAGGTATTTCATAATGATTGTGAACGATAGGCAAAAACGGGAAACAATGTAACCAATTCCCACAAAGTAGCGATGGTATGCTGAAGAGGTGGATGCAACATACATAGGTTAAAAGTAAAAAACATGAAACATTATACATTGTGTGTCAAATCACTTTTTGTCATCCACAGTTACTGTATTACTGGACTGTGGCAGACGTGTTTGCAGAATTACCAAGGAGGAACACTAACATGGTTACTGATTCTCTTTAACCAATACTGCTAACATATACTAGCTGTTGGTTGATGGTGTTCTTACATTTTCAGGTTTAAAAAGTGTAACCTTTAGCCGGTGACATACGGCATTATTGTCTCTCTCTGGCACTACAGGTCTACAAATGACGACTGTTCATATCTCAGTGAGGGGATAAACAAAATCAGCAGGAGATCAAATACTTATTTTCAAGCAAGAGATATTTTAACATTCCTCCAAGATAATTCCTTCAAAATCACATCATCAGAATGTTTCTGGTGTCTGGAGAGGCCAATATGTGCAACACTCGCGGGGTGCTGAATGCACTGGGTGTGCGTGTTTGTGTTACCGGTTGGCGTAGTGCTCGATCCGTGTGTGCGTGTCGTCGTGCGAAAGCTGAGGGGATGAGCCAGGCCTGCCGGAAACAAATGAGAAGACAGGGGCATGATGAATACAACCAGGGACTCATTATTCCATAAACACGCCGCATGAGCCCACAAGGGGGCAGTGTGCAGTGGTGTAAATAAGAGTCTGCCTGAAGAAAAGCTCCCTTTTGCCTTCATTAACTCGGCATCTCTGAGGACTTTATGCCACATATTGATAAAAAAATCCTGAAAATGTCTCTTTATGTGAACAAATTCACAATTTTATTTAATGAGGACGGTGCTATGTGTTCTTATCTGAGATGCTAACTTCTATTTACAGTGCTTCTGGAAAATATTCAAGTGGTATGTTACAATTGTATTTTAAAATGGAATACATTAATTTTGCTCCTAAAATTGTACACATAACACCCCATAATGACTAAATGTTTTTTCAAAATGTTTGCAAATGTTTTAAAAATATTAAATAATTAAAGTGATCAGATGTAATACATAAGTAAGGAGTGCAGCTGGGATAGGCTCCAACACCCCCCGCAACCCCCAGAGGGACAAGCGGTAGAAAAAAGATGGATAGATTGATGCACAGAAGTTACATTTTCAGCTTCATGGCAGAGGTTGTGAATACTCACAGTATTTCCAGCGTGGCAGCCGGCTACAAATAAATTTTGACCACCACAAATTGATTTAGCGCTACCAGTTCTCCTTTGTTCACAAATGCATTATTATAATTTATATATGAATATGTTTATACATGTATATATAAACATATATAAATGTCAAATAATACTTTTTTCATTAGATTAATCATCATTAATCATAATTCATCCCAGGTTAAAAATCTACTTAAAAAAGACCCCAATATTGCAATTTGATTGTCAGAATGTCATTTTTGCTGAAAACGTGGTAACAGTTTTATCTTAAGTCCAGTTAGGGTGTAGTTTGGAGTAAAATTTGCAAGCAAGCAAATCATTTGGAGTCTCATCTTTGCACTGATGTATGCATTGACCTGATCACTGACCATATAACAACTTGTGCCCCCTTTCAGGTAACCATCCGAGGTTAAGGTAAAGAAGCATGTGCGACCAAAAAAAATGGTGTGATTTATCTGACTATGTAAATGAATAATAATTTTTGTGATTAATCACATGAGTTAACTCATTATTTTTGAAAGCCGTAATATATGTATAAAAAATATATATAGGAGATGGCATCGTAACCCTGTTTCTTGACACACCTCATATGCACTGGGGCCTGACCTACTAAAGGTTTACGTGTATTAAAACATGTGCAAACTTGATAGCACACGCTAAGATTGTGCACAGACAACTGCGACTCTTAATTAAACAAGCAAGTGCAATCTATTTAGCGTGTATGTCTACATGTATATGTAGAAAAGTGATTCTCAAACTGTGGTACTGTGGGCCCTATCTAGTAGTACGCAAAATAATTACTTAATTTAAGTACAGAACCATGCCACGCAAAAAATAACAAATGTGCTGACTTGCTTTCAGCATATGTCATGCCTTCCTTTTCATATCTGTTCAAAAGATGGAAGTCGATGTTAACTCCTGCGTGCCGAAGAAGAAGAAGAACACCTTCGTGCAATTACTGCTATCATGGCCGAAGCTGTAAAACAGCCAAAAAACCGAACAATTTTGTCTGAGGAGACAAAGAAAGAAAAATTTAGCTTACCCGGATAAAAGGACAATCAGTATCAACATTGGCCTGGCTTTCACTCGCTGGTGTGAGCTCAAAGATGAATGAGGATGGATTTCAGACCGATGCCGCCTTGGCTGTTTTCTTGCTAAACTAGTTAGTGACTTTCGATGCTTAAAGCAAGATGATAATGCTAATGTTAGCTATCGGAAATTTGCATGGTAGCAATAAATAGCCACCACACTACTTCTTTCGGAAAAAACTCTCCTGCCGGTCTTTCTTTGATTGGACTTGCATCCGCTCCGAAACATTCTTGGTAGTAGCGTCAACGTATGTAGCGCAATCCAAGATGATTTTATGATAGTGTTTGCTATTTAACATTGGCATAGCCATTAGTGACGTTATAATTGTGCCAATATTACAGCGAAAATTAGGTCAGTTTGGAAGCTATATGCGCTAGTCATCATGGAAAATGTGGTCTTCCTTCAGGCAAAACACTATCGCTTTGGTACACTGGCGCCACCAAAATCATAACTGAAAGTTCTTAAGTAGGGCTTTAAATACTTTGTACTTTTTTATGTCATTGCCTGAAATAAATAAATAAATGAATGAAAAAAAATTAAATAATAAATGAAATAAAACCCCTACTTGTTTTTTTTAATACTTAGGCCTACTACGCTACTGTATTTTAATGTTGCTCATTAATGTGGTACATGGAGAGCCAAGTGTTTCTGAGGTGGTACTTGGTGAAAAAAGTTTGAGAACCACGGATATATGCTGATTATTATAACAGTCACAATACTGAAAGGGGGATAATTTAGCACTCATAATGTGATTTATCAAGCCTAAAACGGTTTGTGGCCTCTGTTTTTGGGTTTGGGTTTATATTTAGCGCGTCGAAATGTTTGTGCAAATTGGCACAGTGTCGCAATAGTGGTGAGAATTTATGGCCAATCCCTGCAATGACAGACGATGAAGAGAGAACCCTCCGTGAGTGTGTATGAACATACAGTATGTGGACTTTCAGAAATAAAAATATTACACATTGTCTCTTCAGCGATGCCATGTTATAATGTTATAGCTCAGGGGTGGGCAATTAATTTTCCCCGGGGGCAGCATAAGCAACCCGAGCACTGCTGGAGGGCCACACGACAATATTTCAATTAAATTTTGCTCAATATTATTTTTGATATACCGTAAGATAAATAATAATGATGATAATAATAATAATAATAATTAATAATAATAATAATAATTTAATTTAACCTAACTTAACTTTATATAAAAGCAGATTGATTTTGATGGTCACTTTATCCTGCATTATCCAACATTTTCCCCGTCAGATTTGGACAACCATCTGTTGTTAAAATAGTTTTTAATCATATTTATTTTATATTGTTTTTTATATTGGTTTTTTAAGTAATTGTTTTTTCTTTTTATTCAGTCATTGGTGGAGCTAAGGATAATATTTGAATATTGTTTTTAATATTGTTGTGCGCACTTTGGAAACATTTTGTTGTTTAAATGTGCTATATAAATAAAGTGGATTGGATTGTCACACCTGCCAGCTTGTCCCATTTCAGTCCTAACATGTCCAAACACACATTTACCTATGTGAACAAGTCAATACCTGTGGTTGTCTCTTTAATTGACTGCATGGCTGCCAGCTACTCCGTGATTTGAAAGTCTGCAGTTATCCCACGTAAGAAGAAGAGCAGCTGGGCGGTGTCACGTACATCGCAGCTCTCATCCAAAGTTAGCGAAAAACAGTCCATGTCTCCGGGCAAACAGCGCAACAAAGTCCAATAAGCACTCCTTAATAAACTCCCCGTCAGAAAACGCCTTACTTTTTCTGGCGCTTTTGTGAGAAATGACAAAAACTTGTCTTGACGGCTGCATCTGTGGGGGTGTGAAATATGGCAAAAAGTCCTTGTTGGGTTTGCAGTTTTACCATCAACGCATCAGCCTCCCTTGCGCGCGCTTCATCAGACACATTCCGGTATTTTCCCTCGTGCTTCGTCGTGTAGTGGCGATTCAAATGATATTCTTTAAACACAGCGAGCTGTGTACCACACATTAAGCACACGGCTTTACCTTTAAATTATGTAAAGAAATACTTGCCAGTCCATGTCTTGTTGGAAACACGCCATTCGTCATCAACTTTTCTTTTTTTAGCATCTCATCACTTGTCTCTATGCACCTTCACTCACAGGTTCCCCCGGACATACGGCCACATTTCAAAATAAAAGCAGCACAGTTGTATTGCGCGCACGAAATAGATGTTTTCTAAACTTTATTTTGTAATTTGTGATTGCGCCGTTCAATTCACTCACAATCGCACACGCACATACGTCCACACGAAAGTAATACAAATAACGCTTTTCAAAACAAAAGCAGCACCGTTGTATTGCACACTCGACATAGATACTTTTTGAAATTTATTTTGTAATTTATGATTGGCCTCACGCGGGCCGGACAGGGATGTGCAAAGGGCCGGATGCGGCCCGCGGGCCTGTGAATGCCCAGGTCTGTTATAGCGGCTGGATGACTTAAAGGGCTGATTAAAACAAAATCAATTGATTAGTTTTGGTGTCTGATAGTGTTTTTAATAGTGTTTGTTATTATTAGGATATATTAATAATATATCTCCCATAAGAGAAAACTTCCTGCAATTTGCATTTTATTGCCTCCAAGTGTTTGCAACTTAGTGATATATCTACATTGTCTTTTTCCAACAAAGCGTTGGCAACAAATCTAGCAATTAATTCTGGTGTTATTGGAAACTTTTTGAGACTTTAACATGAACACACATATCTCTCTTCCCATTGAGCAGCAAGTGCAACTGTGTAAAATAAAAACACAAAGAGGGAGCAAAAGTAAGATCATATATATTTCTAAACATAATAGTTTTTTCCTGTTTTTGCTCACTTTTTATCTCTTCCACAATGTCCATAAAAATAACATGCACATGTGTCATTGCCAATTACGCAAATTAGACTGTCCCATTTAATTTGTTATACATTTAAGACCCAGCTTAACTCGACACCAAATGATACAGTGGATGTGTGTTTGTACTCACGCATGATCTACTGGCCAGAAGTTGATCAGTGTGACAGGACTGTAAGGCAGAAAACAAAAATGCCTTACGTTAAAAATTGCACATTGCACAAAAAGAGAAATAACCACAGTCAAACAAATATAGTACCACCAAAAAAAAGCATAACATTTTAGTCCACTGACGGTAGTATGGAAGAGTCCTCATAGAACATGACTTCTTTTTAACAATTCATGGTGATAATCTTTCTGAAATGTAAAATATGATGAAACCTAAAAAAAATGTTTTATTGGTACCAATATGTATTTCAATACTTTAATACTTTTCAAAATAAAGGGGATCACAAAATAATTCATTATTGGCTTTATTTTAACAGAAAATCTTATGATACATTAAACATACATTTCTTATTGCACTAGAACTAACAATTTTAGAAGATTGAAATTAAAAAGGCATTAAACACATTGGGCTTTTTCTTATTGCACTCAAATAACAATTCACAATTTGACATATTACATATAGCCTGCCATAATCTAGAATTAGATTTGAATTAAATAGAAAACTTTAGTGACATTGTATTACATGCTTCATAATTTATGGTTGCCACTCTTGGTCTGTGCTTTAGGACAAAAAAACAATTAATAAGCACTAAAAAGAATACTATGGCTAAAACTAAAAAAGACATGTAGCATGTAAAATACACATTGTTAAAGACATAACACAAATTGTAGGAATTTGTTACGAAATTCAGTAATTTCACTTGCATTAGTTTAAGCGACATGGTCGATTTTGAGTCTAATAATTGGCAACGGGCCCCAGCTGTGTGCGTGTAAGTATCTAAATAAGCCCAAAAGAGGAGCTGTCTTTAAACTGCTTTTGCAGGTCTGAATGTTTTCCTTTTAAATGTTTTTCTAAGTTTGAAGTATTGCCACCTTTGGCAAGTCATGTTTCAAAGCACCACTTGCAGAGCAGTGCTTCTGCGTTTATAGCTTCACCGTTATCGTTAGTTTTGAAGCCAAACTACCTGCATAATGCGCTTTGTGCACCTTCTTTGTTAGCCAGTAGAATTGCTGTTTTTTTTGCCATTCTACATTTCCACACAGTTTCGGCTAAATGCGCTCTCTGTGTGCATGTTGACTCACTCAACATGCAAGGGCACAGTGGCAAGGCAACATGCGGATGAAAAAAAGTACCTATAGTTTTCAAAAGCAGTATAGTACCTTTTTTAATTCTTTAGTGCCGCCATACTTCGTTAGTACCGGTATACCGTACAACCCTACTTTTATTACAATGAGTGTGTGTGTGTGTGTGTGTGTGTGTGTGTGTGTGTGTGTGTATGTGTGAATAAACAACCAGTTGTTGTGCATTATTCTAATTTATTGTAGGTATGCTTCATTAAATGCTGGCAGGTGCCAGGCTGCAACGGAACTTTTCTAAAGATAATTTTTTTTTTCTGTAATAAGACATTCAGACTTTTTGTTCAAGACAAGACTCACGTTTCCATGTTGTCGCCCTCTAGGATGGTCTGGACCGGCAAGTATCCCATACGTGGGTGTTTGGCAAAGTAGCGCTTGGTTCTGAACTTGTTCTTCAGCACCTTGGCAAAGTCCCTGACGTCCTCCCCTGATGTGGTCTGGGCAAAAAGGAGTCATTCACCAACAAGTAACAAACACTTTGATTGGCCGCCAACTCAAGACAAAAATATTATTTGTTGGGCATACAGCAGATAAGTCACACTTAGTTTTTCTTAGCCTAAATATTGTATCACTTCCAGGAAATTGCACTTCTGCTGTAAATTAATTTATTGCTAATGGAGATAAAAGCAATGATAGAGCAATTACCAGCTGTGAACTGTGTCTCAAATGGAATACTTTCATCAGTACACTTCAATAAGATACTGTGTACACATGGCTGTAACAAGCAAGATTTTTTCTTCTTCTTCAAATTACCAAAATAAGGTGCTATAACTGATTGCAACTATACTTTGTTTAAGACTGAACTTATGCCCCTTTATCATGGGTGTCAAACTCTGGCCCGTCGTGTAATTTCATTTGGCCCTTGAGGCAATATCAAATTAACATTAGAGCTGGCCCGCCAGTATTATACAGCGGCGGTGCCGCTGTAACACCGCATTCACCGCTAATACTCATATTTGCCAACTCTCCTGATTTTCCCGGGAGACTCCCGAATTTCAGTGCCCTTCCCGAAAATCTCCCGGGGCAACCATTCTCCCGATTTCCACCCGGACAACAATATTGGGGGCGTGCCTTAAAGGCACTGCCTTTAGTGTCCTCTACAACCTGTCGTCACGTCCGCCTTTCCTCCATACAAACAGCGTGCCGGCCCTGTCACATAATATGTGCGGCTTGTACACACACATAAGTGAATGCAAGTCATACTTGATTAACAGCCATACAGGTCACACTGAGGGTGACCGTATAAACAACTTTAACACTGTTACAAATATGCACCACACTGTGAACCCACACCAAACAAGAATAACAAACACATTTCGGGAGAACATCCGCACCGTAACACAACATAAACATAACAGAACAAATACCCAGAACCCCTTGCAGCACTAACTCTTCCGGGACGCTACAATATACACCCCCCGCTACCACCAAACCCCGCCCACCTCAACTCCAGTGTGATGACACGCTGAAGTCAAAGTATGATAATGTTGGCGCCACAATTCATCCCTGACACAATGCCTCAGCTCCGCACCCAAGCTGCTCAATTGCTCTCCATGTTCGGCAGCACTTATCTATGTGAGCAACTTTTCTTCTCAATGAAGATGAGGAAAACGTCTCACAGGACACGTCTGACTGACGAACACCCTCGTTCGATAATGAAGGTTGCCTCAGCTCAAAGCCTGAGCCCCGACATTAATTAACTAGCATCCAAGAAAAGATGGCAGGTATCTGGCTTGGGCACATCAGATTAGATCAGTGTGTCGCAAACTGAGCAGTAAAAAGGCCTGAATGGTTGATTTATTAATTATTTTATTTTCAAATGTATTAGCCTGTGGAAAAAGTTAATGTTGATATTTACCTCAGAAGGCTGCAAATAGAAAAGAGGCATTCAGTTTTTTATTTAAATTGTATTTAATATGCCATTGATGTTTTTTCATTTGTTTTTTTGAAAGTTGATTTTGCACTATTAAGTTATATAAGCGTTGCTTGTTCCATAGTCAGTGTTAAAGCAAATCAGTGTAGCAAACTGAGCAATAATTAACGTTTTATTCATGCACTTTCTCTTGCTACTTCAAGGCTTGAATGTTTGATTCATTCATTATGGTTATTTTATTTTCCAATGTATTATTAGCCTGTGGAAAATTTTTATTTTGATATTTACCTCAGAAGGCTGCAAATAGAAAAGAGGCATTACATTTTTATTTAAATTTTATTTGATATGCCATTGATATTTTTTAATTATTATTATTATTTGAAACTGGATTTTGTATGTCACTACAAAGTTATATAAGCCTTGCTTGTTCAATATTCAATGCAAAACTTGTGTGGGTCCCTATTAAAAGGTTAATTTGTTCAACCTTGGCCCGCGGCTTTGTTCAGTTTAAAATTTTGGCCCACTCTGTATTTGAGTTTGACACCCCTGCCCTACATCATCGTGCGTGCAGTAGATCATCTTCTTGGAACCATACAATCTTTGTTCATCGTAGCGTTTGAGATTGCCTATAAAAAAGTCCAGTCAAGGTAACGCAACAGAAGGTCACTTTCATATTTAACGTTATTCCCATATACCCCCCCCCCCTCCCCAGATAAACATCTGACCAAAATGTGCTGTCAACATAACGGTAATGCTCACTTATATTGACGTATGTGATGTTGGTGTCACTTGAATGAAATTAACATTGTCGGTTTAATACTGCTGAGGACAACGCCCATGTTATTATTCCCTGACTAAGTCGTCGGGTGATTATTTTGATCAAATATAGAAGGAAATGATTGCTAATAGGCACAGCTGGTACAAGCAAAAGCCTCATTTAAATAGGGCAGTCTGCACCACTTGTGCATGTGTTATCAATGTCGCACACAGTCTTAATCCATCAGCCACAACACGCTTACTAATAGTACGGTGCACCCAATTTTATTGTTTGCAAACACTATTTAGTGAGTGTTGTTTGGGATCTTTGCAGATCAGACCCTATGTGTAAATAAAAGAAGTGTGCATATTGAGAAAAAGTCCAATTCAATGTTGGAAGAGCACATTGCTTTGATGTTATCCTATTGCTGTTAAGTCCGTAAAGACTGTAACTGTATAAAGCAGCATGATAGTCTTAAAAATCTATATTTTAACAGTGTACATTTTCCCCCAAAAATTCTGATATTTGGGTGGGGTGTCTCTTTGCAACTAAAGGGAACCTCCACAAATGAATTTTGCAGACGGATTCAGAAAAGTGATAAAAAATGTGGCATTGGAGAAAAAATTACTCTAAATTTACACCAAAGCATATTGAATTCATATTATCTAGATCACAAGGAAGTGTATCAAATGTAGATTAGAATCAGAATATTTGAGTGTGGTGGTGGGGGAAGGGCTATTTTCTTAACAGTAACAGGGGCAGAATGTTCTGGCACCCTGACTTAGTGTGTGTACTGTTTCTACACAGTGTGTATATAGATGTGCATTAATACCGGGGTGCAGTACTCCACCATAGGATACTGCATCTTGTGTCCCTTGGCGATACGACCAGAGAAAAAGCAGCTTTGGCAAATGTCATAGTTGAAGTGTTTCAGACTGCGGTATCTGTGCAAAGAGAGAGAAAGGGGGGAGGTGAAAAAGGACGCAGCAAAAAAAAATGAATCAATGAGAACAATCTATGGCCATTTAGAGCAGACTCTGGATGGACTTTCAGGCAAGAACCAAAAGAGATTTATTTTCTGGCGTTCAGGCACTTGGATAACATATATTGTCTTGTCGAGATTATGAGAGCAGCCACATTCTCCTTGAATAGAAAAGATGCACAATATGGTGATTGTGTGTCCCAATCTGTGTGCACATGTGCTGAGGAGAGACGCTCAGTGCTGACCTGAGGCCGATGATGGGACACTCCTTACAGATGTTGCACTTGGCCTGGTGCTTGGCTGTCTCAGCGGCGGCCACGCGGTGAAGCACGGGCAGCCACACCATGGACTGAGGCTCCAGACGCATCCAGTCTAGGAACATTGCAGCCTCCAACTCGGGTTTGTTGTTGGCCTGGGGGGACACAGGATCAAAGGATAAACAAAATCCGAAAAAACAAGTTAGTTTATTTTGTGTTGTCATAATGTTAACTTTGTCATTATACGCAACATAATTACTGTCTAGTTATAAAGCACTAAAAAGGGCACACAGTGACTTCCTCTTCAGTGCAGTCCACAAACATGGCCAATTGTATTACATTTTTCTACTGCTAGACGACTAAAAAGGCTAAATCCACGTCCAAAGTTGGAACTTAAAGATAAGGAATACCGTCTCATCTCTGAGTCAATCCCGTCAAGAGTACAAATCTTTGAAAAGAAATTGCTGCACATGCTGCCTCATTTGTGGCTAAAACTTCTCATCACGAAACAGCAGTGGCTCAGTTGAGCTTTAGAACCTGTAAAGTCGCTGCAAACAAAAACAAATGTTGTTAAAGAGGACAAAGAGCAAACAACACTTACAAACTGGAAGCAGCTACGGACGGAGGGCTCGATGTTGGAGCCGCCAAATGAAGCGACTTCGCCAAGCTGCCGCGGGATCTGGATGGAATCATGGAGAAGGAGGCCGAGACGACGCTGGTCGCAGAAGCCGGTCGCACTCGCAACCTGCCTGAACAAGACTGAGCAAAAACTTTCTTAGTTTGGTCCTTGTTTAGTGCATCACAAGGTTCATTTGCTTCTTCGTGATCGCAGGATTCAAAGGGAGCTCACATTTTTTGCTCGGTCAAAAGTATTCTAGTAGCAACATTTCCCAAACACGCTGTTGCTGTAACAAAATGCGACTGGTGATCAATTACTTTCTACAGCAGGGAAAATAAGTATTTGATCCCCCATTCAACCCCTTGCAAATATGTGAACTGCCCTGAATTCTTATAGGTGGTAAGAGACCAGATGTAAAAAAACATGAAATAAAGGTTATAAATTATTTGTATTTGATTGAGGTAAATGGGTATTTCATTGCAGTACAAAATGTGATTTAATGTTTGGTGTAGGGTCGTATGGTATACCGGTACTAATAAAGTACTGCGGTACTAATGAATTGCAAAAGACACTATAATGCCTTTGAAAACGACCAATACTTTTTTTTCATCCGCATGCTGCCGTGCGGCAGTGACATACACAGCCGAGGCGCATGATGTTGAGCAGGAATGGGCAAATTACGGCCCGTTAAGCTTTTCAACTCGGCCCACCAGACGTCTCCAAATTATTATTTTTAAACCTCTACCATCGAAACTGGAGCCGCTACTATGATGTGCAGTACATTTGTCAAAATCACCGTAAATCTAGAATTATAAAGAGTAATCCAATGGTTGGAATCTGCGCTAGTTAGATATGGATTATTACTGTTATCAACGTCACATCAGCCCTACAAGCAGACAAGGCAAGAAGCAGAGTGGACGTGACTATATATATATATATATATATATATATATATATATATATATATATATATATATATATATATATATATATATATATATATATATATATATATATATATATGAAGATGAGTTAGATCACCTCGACTTGGTCATTTGAAAAGTAGCTCGCCTACTGAAATCTGTGTATATATATATATATATATATATATATATATATATATATATATATATATATATATATATATATATATATATATATATATATATATATATATATATATATATATAACAACTCTATGCAAAGGAGATGTGTTGCACTGCGTGAGACAAATGGTGATCACACCAAAAGATACTGACTGCTTTTCTCACTCCTCCACAGAGCATCAATAAAGCAAAACTGCACATTTCAGGGTGGCCTTTTATTGTGAGCAGCCTAAAGCACACCTGTGCAATAATCTGTGAGGTGGGACGGATTGTCTTGCCAAAAAACTGCTCATTAACACAGATTTAGACAGATTTGTGAATAATATTTGAGAGGAATGGGTCTTTTGTGTAAATCGTAAAAGTTTTAGATCTTTGACTTCAACTCATGAAAAATGGGAGCAAAAACATTTTTACTGACCAATGTGGCCCCTGAGTCAAAATAATTGCTCATGCCTGATGTTGAGTGTGGTGAAATGCACACAAGCAGAAACAAATGGCGGTATTTGGGCTTCGAAACTACCAATAAAGGTGACACTTTAAACACGGAATCGCCGCGCTGGAAGCGCTGCTTTAAAACATGCCGAGCCAAAGGTGGCATTAAAGTACTACAATCTTTGCTTCACACTTAGGTAAACATTGAAATAAGAAGCATTCAGACCTGCACAAGGAGTTAAAAGAGCGATAGGTAATATAGGTAACAAGCTCCCCTGTAGCGCACATTTAGATACGTAGACGTGCATAACAACATTAAACAGTTCCTCCCTTGGAATTCTGGGCTCCTCCTTCACCTTTCTCACAATCATTCTTAGCCCACCATGTGGAATCTTGCATGGAGCTCCAGAACGAGTGTGATTGACTAATATCTTGTATTTCTTACATTTATCAATATTTGCACCAATTGTGCTCTTTCTCAACAATCTTCTTGCTGATGGTCTTGTAGTCTATTCCAGTCTTGTGCAGGTACAGCACTTTGGTCTTGCTCATGGTGGTGTAGAGCAGTGGTTCTCAACCTTTTTTCAGTGATGTACCCCCTGTGAATTTTTTTTTTTTAATTCAAGTACCCCCTAATCAGAGCAAAGCATTTTTTGTTGAAAATAAGAGATAAAGAAGTAAAATACAGCACTATGTCATCAGTTTCTGATTTATTAAATTGTATAACAGTGCAAAATATTGCTCATTTGTAGTGGTCTTTCTTGAACTATTTGGAAAAAAGATAGGTTTTTATTTATATTTATAAAGGATTTTTGAATTGTTGCTATTTTTAGAATATTTAAAAAAAATCTCACGTACCCCTTGGCATACCTTCAAGTACCCCCAGGGGTACGCATACCCCCATTTGAGAACCACTGGTGTAGAGGTTTGAATGTAAGAGAGAGTTTGTGTGACAAGTGATGAGTTTAAATTGGGAGTATGTTTTTAAAGGACAGGACTTATGTGTGTGTTTCATAGACACATAACTGCTCTGTGAGGATCACAATGCCTGCTGTTTGGTAGGGCACCAAATACTTATTTTCCTCAATCAAATATGAATTATTGTATATCCTTTTTCAGGTTTCCCCAGAATTGTTTTAATTATTTATTTCTGTGTTACAATAAATCTACCATAAAAATGATGGACTCTTCATACCAATGTATGGGGATACATTTAGAAGGCTGTCACTTATTTTGAGACATTTATAATAACATAAACATTCATTATAAACATTCACTTACTTCACAAAAAGCTCAAAAACTAAATAATGGACTGGATACAATGCTTGGCATAATCAGAAAATCATAACCCTTTCTCAGCGGATAATCCGATTTCTCTAATGTCATATCTATGCAGCTCTAGACGGCACATTTGCATAGCATCTGGAGATAAAACGTTTTGACATTTCTATTTTTCTCCGTGTTATTTTAGCATCTCTCAAGTTTCACACGCTTTCTAAGGGAATTACAATGTGCAGTATTGATAATAAGGTGTGCATGTGTGTCTTACATCTGTACTTATCCTCCAGGTGAGCTTTGCAGAGGGAGACGATTCCAGTTTTGAATGACAAGGTGCGAATCTTCCCAGAGCGCCCGCTGTTAAATAAATCAAGAAAGCAAGTTGGAACCATGCTTGAAAAAGGCACGTCGTAAAGTAACGGTTTATGTCCACTTACGTGTCATAGACGTTGAGCAGCCAGTTGAGGCACATATCAACGCAAAGTGGGACACTGACCAGGTGGGCGTGGCTTTGCTCCAGCCGCTGGTACAGGCTGCTCAGACAGGCTCCCAGCTGGGAGATGTCGAGCAGCTGCTCGTTTTGCTTCAAGCCATGCTGGTCGAACACCTCGCACGCCGTTGGCATGCTCAGTAGGTCCACTGGACAGACACAGACAACATGATAGGAAGTTCAGCCGATGCATTTTGGAATCGTGAGGATGTAAAAGGACAATGGTGAGAGGGTGACTCTCACTCATGCACATTACTCATCATAGTCCTGCATTTAGACCTCTCAAGTAGAAAGACAGCAGAAGGAAAATGACTTCATAAAGTTGTGCTAGACATTGGTGCTTACAGCGTTGCAGTTTTCCAGCAGCAGCGTCACCTTTGATGGCAGCATGCACACACACTGCGGCTTGGCATGCTCTACCCCAAAGCTTTTTAGTGTTGGAATGGTGGTTCTGTCTGTGTGTGATAACGTGTGAATGGTTCAAGCCTTGCATACACAAGTTTAGGGACGCTAAACATCTGATTTGTGTGTCAAATCGACATTACACCGGACTTCCAGCAGTCTCATAACATTCCGACAGACATAGTATATATATTGTTGCACATAAGAGGTGACAAAAGAAGGGAGGAGGTTTGACTATTTCCATTCATTAAGACTGGTGAACGAATAGCAGAGCTATAAACACCCACTGCTCTCCCAATTAAAGACAGTGACTGTTTCATGCAGACAGTTTTACCTTCCGTGAAAGCTAACAGTGGTGTTCAGTTACTGACGTCTATATCCCCCAGATGCTAACGTTAGCTCGGCTGTCTCCCCGCCTGCTGAGGCGGCCTTTTTAGAAGCAAAGGAATCCTTTTACACGCCTCTCGTTGAAATGTATAACTTGAAGACGAGCATTACCACTATTTTTTTTCAGACATGGATGAAAATAAACTTCATACCATATCTACTTGCATGTTTGCCGTGTTATTTTGCTGATGCCACTGTTGTGACAATAATACTTTATCCATGCCTATATTTATGTGTAACAAAATACAGGAAAAACACGCACTTTCCAAAAAACTTAATTACACACAAAAATAAAGAGGTGAACGGCAAAAAGTGTATTTAAAGAAAATGCAATTAAAAAAATGTGTGGACAACCATTACAACACATTTTATTATAATGGTTGTCCACACATTTTTTATTGTTCTATTTATGTTCTTATGATACTGTACTGAATCTTTGATGTTTTTTGTACAATTTTCCGTTTTGTCTATTATTTGTGCACTTTCATTTTTGAAGTTGTTCTTGATTTATTATGTCAATTGATTGACCACAGTTGTGACTATTTAAGTGCATCACTTCCTGTTGAAAATTGCACACTGATGGAAGACAATTTCGAAACTGGTCTGTGTTTGGTAGCGCCTGCGCAGTTTTTATTAAAATTATTAGAAGGACAAGAGTGTTTCTGGCCTTGCTTTTTCTATATTTATGTATAGGCCTAACCCATCTTCTGCCTGGTGTTGAATTTATCCCACATACAAATTGTCTCACATGATTTACCCGCAAGAACTAGTCGGTGTTGTCAAGACTGCTGTCTGACGGAGCAGATTTAGAAACATCTGCATTATTACTTTGTGGGTTATTTTGTCTTCCTTTTGATTTATTTGATTAAGGTTTGTGAAAATCACACTGCGTGTGGAAGAGGAGTTGCAATACAAAGTGTTTGTATTGGTGTATCAATTATCAGCCCAGTCCACCTTAACCAACGCACATTCTGCGCACAGGTACATGTGCAAGTTGGCTCAACGGTATTGGTTCTACATGCTAACAGTCAAGCTGAGTCGGTGGTATCTCATCATTCATCAGCTTGCAGGAGGAGTGATCACATGTATTTACATGCTATTTTTTTGACTTGTCGTTATCATGTGCATCAATGTACAGCGAGCAACAGAGCATGTTTTTGACATAATGATTGGTTTGTGTTTTTGTTCCCATACATTTATTTATTTGTGTCGGCTCGCCATACGTACATTTGGCGCTACCAGTTCGCCTTTGCTCATTAAGACATTATAACAGGACTGTTCGTGAATGTACACATGCACCTGGTTTGGCGAGTGAATAAAAAGACGTAGCAGCAGGGATCACTGTTGCCGTTATTTTTAGCAAGTACTCAGAAAAGTCTATATTGTCTTTTCAAAAAAGCGACTAACGACAAATCTAGCAACTCATTCTGGTCTTATTGGACACTTTTAGAGACTATAAAAACATGAATCGCTCTTCTCATATAAGAGCACTCACAGGCAGCAGAAGCATGCCCTATGTACTATGTTATTGGTATTGTTTTGTGGACAGGGACAATTTCTGACAACTCATTGTGGACAGATACGTCGTCGTTGTGGACGGATACAACGTCCACTATGAGAAAGTGTAAACGACTATGGAGAGGCGTAAGAGGATAGCATACACAGAGAGGGGAACACTTGAGCCATGAGATGCAAACCTCAGTGACGCATAAACAAGGGCACAGTACCTGCATGCTATCAATAGAGCATCACTCTGTATGTTCTCCGTGTTTGTGTGGGTTTGTATGGGTGTCCATGTATTCTGGTTTCCTTGCACGGTCTACATACAGTTTGTGTGCTTCTGTGTGTCAGTCCGGTAATTTCCTCATGATCCATATACCTTTCTCCTCACCTTCAGGGCGCACACACACTAGGATTTGGGCACTCACATTGTGCCTTTGAGCTACATTTTGCTTTTACCATCTGTTTACTGCAATTTCTGATTTTGTAGATTATTTCCAGTAGGGCGATTATACGATTGTGATAAATGATCGTGATTAATTTCAGTGATATCATGGTGATCAACTGTTAGCATTTTTACCTCGATTAAACATGGCGAAAATGTCTGTCAGAAGATACTGCTGTAGTAACAGAAGAAGTAACACGACAATCCGCCTTTATTGACCGTGATCCTGTGTCTGTGAATGTTTGTGTACTTCTGTTTGTGTGAATGTGTTTGTGTCATTGTGTGTGCGCGACCATCCCTGCCCTCCATCTCGAAAGCCAGGCTCGCCACGACATACCGTATTGTTTGGACCAGGGGTCACCAACCTTTTTGAAACCAAGAGCTACTTCTTGGGTACTGATTAATGCGAAGGGCTACCAGTTTGATACACACTTAAATAAATTGCCAGTAATAGCCAATTTGCTCAATTTACCTTTAACTCTATGTTATTATTAATAATTAATGATATTTATCTTTGTTGAAACACTGATCATCTTAATGATTTCTCACAATAAATATATATAGAAACAGATAAATATCAATATGCAACACTTTATTTTTATATTTTCTCTAAGTGTACATTTTTCAAATTGAACATTTTCAAACGATCACTTCTAAGACAGTCTTGTGAAATCACAATATCCCATTTTAACTAGCTAGCCACTAACATTTTTTAACAAATCATGAATTACTTTGCACCATGTTTGTACAAATAATAACTCATGTAAAATACAAAAGTCAACTCTCAAATTTTTAAATAAATCATGTCACACTTTGAACTGGACACCAAATCTGTTATCTGTTTCTTTGTCAGTTAGTGAAGACCAAGTCTTTAAAATATTTTCTTGGATTTTCAAATTCTATTTGAGTTTTGTCTCTCTTAGAATTAAAAATGTCGAGCAAAGCGAGACCAGCTTGCTAGTAAATAAATACAATTTTAAAAATAGAGACAGCTCACTGATAAGTGCTGCTATTTGAGCTATTTTTAGAACAGGCCAGCGGGCTACTCATCTGGTCCTTACGGGCTACCTGGTGCCCGCGGGCACCGCGTTGGTGACCCCTGGTTTGGACTATAAGGCGCACTTAAAATCCTTAAATTTTCTCAAAAATCGACAGTGCGCCTTATAATCCGGTACGCCTAATGTACGGCATAATTCTGGTTGTGCTTACCGACATCGAAGCTATTTTATTTGGTACAATCAATGAGATGACGGGGCGGAAGAGGACCAAGGAGGGACAGGTGGAGGGACACAGCCCGAAGGAGAGGGTGACAATCTGGTCCAGTTACTTCAAAAGGCTGCTGGGAGAAACAGCAGACGCAGCTGAGGAAGAAGAAATACCATCAGTCCTCCCAAACCTGAACATCAACGATGGTCCCTTCACACTCGGGAGAGCTCGCCAGGGCAAAAGCCACAGTAAGAGTGGGAAAAAGCGCTGGCCCGGACGGCATACCCTCAGAGGTCGTGAAGAACTGTGATCTTGATGACATCATTCTAGAGTTCTGCAACCTTGCTCTGCTGCACAATCGGCTGCCTGATATGTGGTCTCTATCAAACATCGTACCAGTGCCCAAATCCGGAGACCTCTCGAAGCCAGACAACTACCGAGGCATCAGCCTGACCTGTATCACTGCGAAAGTCTACAACCGCATGATCCTAAACAGGGTCCGGCATGCAATCGACCCTCACCTGAGAGTAAATCAGAACGGCTTTCGAGAAGGACGAACAACTACAGCCCAGATCTTGGCACTTAGGAGATTGATTGAGGAGGTGAGGAAGGACAACTTGACTGCAGTCCTATGCTTCATAGACTTCAAAAAGGCATTTGACTCGATACATCGAGGCACGATGGTGAAGATCTTGAAGGCATACAGTATTCCTCCGAACCTACTCCGAGCAATAGAGTCCATGTACGCAGGAACAAGGGCCAGGGTGGTGACCCCAGATGGCAACAGCGAGGAGTTTGACATCCTGGCTGGAGTTATACAAGGGGATACACTAGCCCCCTTCCTCTTCATCATAGTCCTTGATCATGCGCTCAGGAAGGCAATAAATGGGCGAGAGCAGGAACTTGGCTTCACGCTGACACCAAGGAAGTCGAGTCGACAACCGGCAGTGGTCCTGACAGACCTTGACTATGCGGATGACATCAGTCTGCTCTCCAACAACGTGGAACAAGCACAAGAACTCCTACACAGGGTAGAGCTAGAGTGCGCCAAGGTTGGCCTTAGGCTAAATGCCAAGAAAACTGAGGTCATGACCTACAATGTTCCACCAGAACATCAACCTCTGATAACAGCAGGAGGCACTGTGCTGAAAGAAGTTGAGGACTTCAAATACCTGGGCGGATGGGTCAACTCAACTGAGCAGGATTTAAAAGTGAGGAAGGCACTTGCATGGAGGGCCCTGAACGGCATGACCAGTGTATGGAGCTCCAACCTCCCCCGCCAAATCAAACTCAGCTTCTTCTACGCGACAGTTGAGTCCGTTCTCCTCTATGGCAGCGAATGCTGGACCCTGAAGCCAACCCTGGAGAGGTCTCTGGATTGTTGCTACACCAGGATGCTGCGTGCAGTGCATAACATCAACAAGAGTGCGCACGTAACCGACAGAATCCTCTACAGGGGAATACCAAGGGTGAGCGAGAAGATTGCTGTAAGGAGAATGAGACTAGCAGGGCACTGCCAAAGGCATCAGGAGCTGCCAGCCAGCAAATTGGTGCTGTGGGAACCAACACATGGGCATCGGTCAAGAGGACGTCCCACACTAACATACATGGATGTACTCAAGAAGGATGCAGGAGCTCAGAGTACCAAGGAACTGGCCAAATGTATGGAGAATCGGAATGACTGGAAGCAACGATGGAAGGCTCGTCTGAGGACGACCTAGAGAGATGGTGTAATGATAAGTGTGACCAGTAGATGGCAGTCACACATAAGAGATACATGTAAACTGCAAGATGCCGCCTGTAAACAACAGCAAAACTTTAAATGTTCCATTGAGAATATATAAAATTACACACAGCGCTCAAAAATCTGTCCAAATGTTTTTATTACGACTTTGGTAAGCTATGAAGCCGCACCGCTTGATGGATTGTCGGCGCTTTAAACATACGAGTGTTATTATGGTGTGTGTATAAGGACCGCAAAATGGCACCTATTAGCAGACATATTATCTGGTGTTTTGTTTTGCAATATTATGCAAAACCAACTTTTCTTACCTTCTGGTATCTGCTGATCTGTATTTGGGATCTGCATAAGTACTGAAAGTTTGCGCGCTTCTGCCACTGTAGTCTGTGCCGTAGTCGATAAACGTATTCTTTTTCTCTACCTTCTTGTTATGTGGCATTCATCTTCCGCTGTTGCCATTTGTAATATAAAGTACCGTAAAGTTCTTACTCATATCTGTCAGTAGACTAGCTATCAAAGCGCTAAAAACTGTAGTGGTGGGTTTACATAATTCACCCACGGAACTTTAGTTATTAGAGGGTTCCGGTCGGACTGTTTTTCACGGGACACATTTCCGGCGTTGATGTTGCCTTATTGAGCCACGGATGAGGAGATGTTGATCCGTTATTGATTTAAGTAAAGTCTGAATGTCATTTAAACAGTTAGCTCCATCTTTTGACACTTCTTCCACTCCCGTACTCGCACGCTACACCGCTACAACAAAGGTGACGAGGAGAAGACCTATCGAAGGTGAGCCACGTAGGTAAGACCGCCCACAAAACGGCACATCCTGAAGAGACGCTCAGAAAACTACTTGAAAATGGTCTGTAAAACATAATCTATGCAACACTTTCACCAAAGAACACCCATCACTTGTTATGTGGATCACAAGATAGTGTTTTAAATTTTGAAAAAAATCATAATATGACCATTTTAATGCGCCTTATAATCCGGTGCGCCTTTTGTATTAAAATAGACCTGAATAGACCCGCTCATCGGCAGTGGGCCTTTTAATCCGGTGTGCCCTATGGTCTGAAAAATACGGTAATTAATGTACAATTAGCGTTGTACCTCTTCCTCCTTACACAGCTGGAAGTGCAACCCAGAAGAATAAGATAACGAAATATTTGGCGAACACCAGCATAGAAGTTGAAACACATCATTTAGAAGGAGCAGCAACTTTGGTGACGGACTTTAGTCTCACTGACTGCAGCAGCTCACCAGTAATCAATGCGGACTTTTAGGCAGGCAGAGAAGGTCTTTGTGACTGAACTACTATATTGGTCCCAAATGGGAGAATACAAAACAAATACATTTTTATATCTAAATATTTTTGAAGCAGACTTTTTGTTTGTTTGCTCTTAGTCAACTCCTCAGTCATAACTAAAAAAACTCTGCAGACAGTTTTAGTCCAAATCATATTTGAGTTTGTGGATGAAAACTATTTTGTTCCTGAAGTAATCATTAAACATACTGAAAAAGAAGCGAAACTGTCATCCTAAAACTGCGGAGGCTGTCATTAATTACTTAAGAGAAGAGCAGTCTCATTAATTTAATGATACTTTATTGTGTACACACACATATGTAGTCACGGGTTAGCAGGCGTGCTTTTCAGTTTGCTTTATGGAATATTTTGAGGCTTGATTGTTTTTCCACTACCATGGAGAAGATAAAGTTGATTCAATTTTAATTGTTGTATTAGTGCTAGATCACAGCAATTTAAGGACAAGTTTATACATTGTAATTTTATTACACAAACAAGCTTTATCTTATTACGTGACTGCATTTAATTTCTGGCATGGTTTACAATTAATCATTTATTCCCTGTATCGCACACGGAGTAGCAATCACATTTATTAAACAACTGTTTGGATTATTCTGTAGTCTTTCTATTGCTTTCTATTAAGAAAGTTTGGCACTTGTAACTGTGGAGGAGCGAGTGCAATACAGCCGGTTATGCCGCGCGTGTGCATATTGTGTGCAGGGTTTCCCCCACATGTAAACGATTAAAAATCACTTCTTTTTTTTTTAAACATGAAAACAAATTTAAGTGATATATTGTATGAATGGCTATACCGTATAATGTCTATTATTTACATAATGTTGGCTATACTAAGTTTGAAAAACAGCTCAAATATCATTAAAATGTTCCTCATTGCTTTATTTGGGAGAGTAAAAAACAAGCATCTAAATCACCTGTCAGTAGGCCGTCAGCTGATCGCGTACCTAAATGAGTTGAGACCCATCAAAAGTAAGGAGAAAAAGTTGAAGAGAAAGGTATTTTAGGCTAATTAATGCATTTCTTGTTTAAGCCAGTGTATACTACCCTAAATATTTTGACATTAGTACGGACAACAACGTCTAACTTCACGCCGTGTGCGTCTTTCAACCTCCGTTTGGACATCGCTGTGTGGAGTGTGCATTTGTCCCCGTGTGTGTGGGTTTTTTTTCCGGCCACTATAGTTTCCTCCAAATTCCAAAAATATGCATCATAGGTAATTGAAGACTGTAAATTGTCCATAGATAGGAATGTTAGTGTAAAGGATTGTTTATATACAGTCTATGTGCCCTGCGATTGGCCATGCTAATTTGAGTTAGCTTGTCAATGAGCTAGTCCATTGTACGTTAGCATTAAGCTAGCAGTATTAGTGCTCAATCTTCATCCTGCATAATTGTATTGCTTTTTTTTTTAGTTTATCCAAATTATATTATTAATCTAACGTGATTCCTGTGTGCACTTAATGTGTATATATAATGTACTTTGTTTAGTGTGAACAGTTTTACAGTGTCTTCATTGAGAAAAATATCAATAAAACACCTAAAGTAATTTTTTTAAAATCTTAACTCAAAGGACTGTTTACATATTTGACAAACTAACTTGTAAAAATTCCATCTAATATACCGAAAATATTGTCTGATTACAAGAACATTTGAAAAGTAACTGGCAACATATTATAATATAAATAATAATAACACTATTTGTTTTTATATATGCATAAAACATTAGTTTAGCCTTTTTAACGAAAATACATGCATTGCAAATCAAAATGATCACTTCATATATATGATGTGATATTGACCCCGCCCCCACTGCCACATATATAGTGGAAATCTAGGGGAAACCCTGGTGTGTGTGTTTGTATTGATTGTATTGGTGTATTGATTATTAGCCACGGCCCACTCCAACCCAGACACACATGCATGTGCTGAAGAGGAGCGATCACAGATTCAAGAGAAAAAAATTGTAAGGATAGAATAGAGCACTTACGACACAAAGCCTTCTGCAGGCGTCTGAGTTTCATTGCTGTTCGGTAGGCTGAAAATCGAACATTGTTCAGGTCGGCTGTAAAGAAAACGAGAGTCAGAACTGCACCACTTGAAAATGAATGCAAAACAGGTACCTAAGTCCAGCTTTACATGGCAATCACCTAGCAAAAACATTTTTAGAAAAGTCTTACATACAGATCTTGGTAGGGATCGGTACATTTCACATTTGAACTGATACGGTACTGATTCCTTGTACCTGGGAATCAGTACCGATACTAAATGGTACCAATTTGTGGCACCTGTGTGTGTGTCTGTGGTAATACATCTTAATTTGTTAAACAATAAAATCTTGAAATTTCATTTAAAACTTTTGTACTTAATCACGGCGGACCGCCGCAGCCAAATAAAAGCAGCCACAACCTAAAAATGAGGGTTTTTCCGTGAAGACAAATTTTATTAATATAATGTATTGTAGTACCCAGAAAGACCAGCTTCAGCTCCGTGCTTTAGTCCCAGACACACAACACTTCCTAATTATCCGCCAATTCCCTTTCAGGTACGGTATGTTCATAATCATGGGAACTATGAACACCAATAACACATGAGCATAAAATTTAACAACAGCTGGTCATTACAGTATGAATGGAGCACACTATTGACAAGTGACGCACCAAAAATTTGGCCACCAAAAAAAGACTTTGATCACCAGAACAGCCCTGCCGAAACCGGATGTTGTGATGATGTAAGCAACAGCTGGGTGGCAACCACGTGACCTAGAGGCATTCTGGGTTTCAGGCGATGGTCTAGAGCAGGGGTGTCAAACTCAAATACAGAGTGGGCCAAAATTTAAAATGAACAAAGCCGCGGGCCAAGGTTGAACAAATTAACCTTTTAATAGTGACCCAAACAAGTTTCGCATTGAATATTGAACAAGCAAGGCTTATATAACTTTATAGTGACATGCAAAATCGAGTTTCAAATAATAATAATAATAATTAAAAAATATCAATGGCATATCAAATAAAATTTAAATAAAAATTGAATGTCTCTTTTCTATTTGCAGCCTTCTGAGGTAAATATCAACATTAACTTTTTCCACAGGCTAATAAATTTGAAAATAAAATCACATTGAATAAACCAACCATTCAGGACTTTAAACTGCTCAGTTTGCAACACACTGATCTAATCTGATGTGCCCAAGCCAGATACCTGCCATCTTTTCTTGGATGCTAGTTCATTAATGTCGGGGCTCAGGCTTTGAGCTGAGGCAACCTTCATTATCGAACGAAGTTGTTCATCAGTCATTATATCTCATAGTCCGCCGGGACCACAGTCTTGGGGGCGTGCCTTAAAGGCACTGCCTTTAACGTCGACTACGAGCTGTCGTCACGTCTGCTTTTCATCCATTCTAACAACGTGTCGACCCGATCACAAAATATGTGCAGCGTCTGTATGCACAAACATGTGAATGCTATGCATACTTAATCAACAGCGATACAGGTTACACTGAGGGTGCCCGTATAAACAACTTTTACACTGTTAGAAATATACGCCACACTGTGTGAACCCACACCAAACAAGAATGACAAACACATTTTGGGAGAACATCCGCACCGTAACACAACATAAACACAACCGAACAAATACCCATACCTTTGCAACACTAACTCTTCCGGGATGCTACAATATACACCCCCCGCTACCACCAAAGCCCCCCCCCCCACACACACACACACACAAACCTTGTAGTGTCCCGGAAGAGTTAGTGCTGCAAAGGGCCAGAGTTTGACACCCATGGTCTAGAGCCCCATTAGGCTACTGTTTATTTACCTGAATTAGTGCAGATTTGGGCGTATTTTCAGATTGGTTTTATTTGAACATATATAGTTTCAAAATGATGCATCACATTTTTATATTTTCTTTCCAACCTGTCCAAAAAAAGAGCAAAAAAAAAGAAAAAAGCAATGCTTATTTAATTCTACCCCCTTTTCATTTCATATCAATTACTTACACATTCCACAATCTGTAATGTGTACATACAATTGATGTAGTGTTAATGCAACAGTTTTCTTCATAACTTAGTAAGTCACTTATATTGAGATAAATAATATCTCTCTTTTTTTTTTACTCAAGTTAAAGACATTTACCAGTATTCTTCTTCTTTGTACTTGTACTTGTAGCTTTAACAGTTTCTTAAAGTGGCTCATCTTAGTACATTGTTTCACATCTTTACTTAATCCATTCCATAATTTAATTCCTCATACTGATATGCTATAAGTCTTTATATGGGGACGGCGTGGCGCAGTAGAGAGAGTGGCCGTGCCAGCAACCTGAGGGTTCCTGGTTCAATCCCCATCTTCTACCAACCTTGTCACGTCTGTTGTGTCCTTGAGCAAGATACTTCACCCTATCTCTAAGATTATATTTCTCTTCTTTGGTTGAGAATAATTGTTGTACAATACAATTCATTGAATTTCAATATTTTTGATTAAATAAATAATGGGTTTGTATGTTCTCTATATCCTGCATTGTGTATTATCCTAATTGACCTTTTTTGTAACACGATTAGTGAATGTAATGTACTTTTGTAAATATTTCCCCATATTTCTGCACATTAACTCAGATATGGTAACACTACCGAGCAGTAGAGAATATGAAGGGATTTTTTGTCCAGAACATATTTTGCTTTATTCATTATATAAATATTTATTGCTACTTTATGTTGTATATTTGTATATGAGATTTCCAGTTTATTTGATAATCCATTATTACGCTTTTACTACAACTTTTTTTTACTATATTCTAATCTAATCTTGATTATGGCAAATTATATGTAATATGGAAATTTGTAAATTGTTCTTTGAGTGCAAAAATAAAAACACAATTTGTTTAATGCCCTTTAATTTATATTTTAACCTTGTAAAATTGTTCTTTGAGTGCAATAGGAAACATATGTTTATTGTATTGTAAGATTTTCTGTTAAATAAAGCCAAAATTAAAAATTTTTTGTAGTTCCCTTTATTTGTAAAAGTATCGAAAAGTATCGATATACATTTTGGTACCGGTACCTGTACCAAATTATTGGTATCGGGACAACCCTATACAGTATGTATGTGCATGTTTGATTCATGTAAAATAATAAAAAAGATTGTTGCAAACGTCTTACACAGAGACTGATAGAGTTCCGCCATCTTGGGATGGTCCCAGCATGTCGTCTGGGTTTGGTGGCTGTTTGAAAAGAAGGAAACACAATAAAAAAAAAAAAGATTGTTAGTTTTTATACAAGAGCACTATCCCCTGCTTTTTCGAGGAACACAAAAGAAGCATTTCCCCACACAGTTCAGTACAGTATATGCAAGTATTTCATTTTGCATTCACAGAGTCAAAAAGTAGAAGTGAAATATACATTTGTGGTACTTAAATAATCCATTACAGAGCCATCATCTGTATTTATATTTACTATACATGAATGATGAGATAAGATAATCTTTTACTTATCCCGGGGAAATGTACAGTGTTACGGCAGCAAAGGGCATAGATTGCAAACATAAAGTTAACTAATTACACCAAATAAATAGAAATACAACTAAAATTAAAAAAAATGTACAAGAAAAACAGATATTACAGTATGGAATTTTTCAGCAAAAAAGCTACAGTTTTAGCAAAACAAATTGTAGTCAGCATTTACATTATACATCACATTCACCCATTCACACATTGATTGATGCCGCCCCATTATCATATTCATGATATCATCATAATTATGATGTCATGAACAATTTAATTGGCAGTGATGTATATATTTTTTTTAAGGTTCAACAAATCTTGTGTTATTAGTTAACATACATTTTTTTTATTTTATCTTTTCGCTTTATTTTTCAATCAACACAGGCTACACTATACTCTGCCCTCCCTGAATGTTGGAATTTAGTTGGCCAAATATGTAAAATGTCTTTTGAGTTCAAGATGGAAAAAATAATTTGAGGTTGTTTTCTACAATGAAGTCACTGTAAAACTAAGTACACTCAGGAAAGTGCATCAATATACACATAAAGTGCACATACTGTACGTGTAGGAATCGCGTTAAATACAATTGCACCTTCATTTTAAAAGGTTATTTTAGAATTTTGCTTACTTTGATTGTTTTCCATGATTGTGTTTTACTTTCCTTTCTGCCTTTATAGCTAAGGGAATTACATCAGAGGAAAGTTACATTTGAAATACAAATGTTTACATTTACCGGTAATGTATTTTTATTTTTGTCCTTATTTTCTGTAGGCTATAAAAACGTTTACATTGTGATACAGTTTCAGCCATATCGCCTAGCCCAGTATGTGTATGTAAGTTTTTCCCCCTCTTTTTTTTTTAATATTGCAAAACTACATGCCAGACATTATGACTGCTATCATTATTTTGTATTTTATTTTCCTTCTAGCATATCTGTTTTTGTCAGTATACATTCAACCTTTCATTTAGTGGCACAAACGACAACACACAATTCCCTCTTCCTCTTGTTCGTCATTGTTACTCGTCTTATTTTCTATTTATTGTTTTAGGATCCCCCTTACCGGTACTCTGGTAAATATGCACTTCCTTGAAATAAAGTTAAAAAAAACAAAATAAATCAATAAAACTTTCCAGGCTGCTTTTTTCGATTTGGCCAACTTCTTGGTGCTGCATTTGTGTTTATGTGATTTCACTATCATAGAAAATAATAGATTTTTAAACATTTGCTCGTTACGTGCTGCATCGCAATGCATCATAAAAATTATGTATCGGCACACCCCTACTGTTTAATTGAGCTTTGCATACCTGCCGTTAACCTTTGCATGGGCAGCACTACAAAATAATAATGTTTTGCAGCAGATTCCTTGCACTTGGTTAAAGACGAAAGGGGTTCTGTGGTAAAAATCACAGGCTCTGCAAAAATTGTTCAGTTACTCAGCTCAGTTATTTATGCTTCCAGCTGCTTGCACAAATACATATAAAAATCATCCGGCACTGAACAGCACAGAAATGTGTTCAATTTCCCGACCTACACTAATTATTATATATTAGCATGCACACCTGACTAACATTAGTGTAATATAGTTGACTGCAGATGTCTCACTCACATGAATCACTGAAAAAAACCCAACTACTTTCTTCCAGGAAAAGGCACAGCGGCTCTACGGACAAGTCAACGCAATGGTGATGCATCGTTAGTTGGCAAGATGTGGCGTGGCGGCAGGAGATTAGCTGCCTTGCCCAAAGGCAAGATCATGATTCTTGCCCACATTTTCCCAACGCAAAAAACAAAACAGCATAGCTAAATATAGGTTTAAATGTCCTCTCAGCTCTAGATCAACCGTTACATGGGGGTGCGGGGGGCGATGTACCCCGCCATTAACTCATCCTCCAAGAAGGTCAAGATCATTAAACAGAAGTAAGTTAAGGATATATTTCATATGGAACAGTTATATAGATGATTATTTTATTAAACTAACTAAATGGTCTTGTTTACTTGGCAGCATGTCTCTTCAGATCACATTAACAATCTTGCATGAGGAGGAGCAAACCTCAACATTTGCATTTGGAAATAAGGGATACTTTCTGCTAAATAAGAGAAAATTATGAACTTAAGGAAAAATATGTTTTTTTCCACCAGAATTTCCCCAGACTGCCTGCCTACTGTAGTGTAGTGTAGTTTACAGTCATACTTTTATCTCAAATGCCTAGAGCAGTGGTTCTCAACCTTTTTTCAGTTTTGTACCCCCTGTGAACATTTTTTAATTCAAGTACCCTCTAATCAGAGCAAAGCATTTTTGGTTAAAAAAAAGAGATAAAGAAGTATAATACAGCACTATGTCATCAGTTTCTGATTTATTAAATTGCATAACAGTGCAAAATATTGCTCATTTGTTGTGGTCTTTCTTGAACTATTTGGAAAAAAAAGATGTGAAAATAACTAAAAACTTGTTGAAAAATAAACAAGTGATTCAATTATAAATAAAGATTTCTACACATAGAAGTAATCATCAACTTAAAGTGCCCTCTTTGGGGATTGTAATAGAGATCCATCTGGATTCATGAACTTAATTCTAAACATTTCTTCACAAAAAAAGAAATCTTTAACATCAATATTTATGGAACATGTTCGCAAAAAATCTAGCTGTCAACACTGAATATTGCATTGTTGCATTTCTTTTCACAGTTCTTTTTGACAGACATTTTTAAAAAAATCTCACGTACCCCTTGGCATACCTTCAAGTACCCCTAGGGGTACGCGTACCCCCATTTGAGAACCACTGGCCTAGAGTATAGTATGTGTTACTATACTCTTGTATAGTAACACATATACTAGAATATACTAGAGCATAACTGGAATTTTTTCCCCCACGACAGTTCTTGGGGAAAAATACATTAAACAAATACACGAGAGGGCGCCGGGAAACTTGAGCAAAGTAATAACCTAACTTAGGTGTTCACATGCATTTTAAAATGTTGCTTTTTGCCGAAGTCATGCAATAATAATAATGATGTAACAATAATAATGGTGTACATGGTGATTATCTTAATTAAATGTGCTGATAAAATAAAGGTAAAAACATATATTTTAATACAAAATTGTATTTCTGAATCAAGCAATTTTATTACAGGTGACCTTGCTCATAGGGTTTTAAAAATGTTGTATGTTACAAATAGGTGTTTGCCTAGACGGTGCACGTTCGAGCTGCAATTCCGCCCTCTTTTTGGTCCGACCATGTAAACTTTACACCCCTATAATACACACATAAAAGGATAATGTTATGTTACAAAAGCAGTGTTTAGAAAAACGTATTCCACTCATTGGTTCATTAGCAATATAGCAACCCCCATTGCAGTCATTTTTAAATCTTTTAATTCTTGAACATCTCTTTTGTGGATGTGCAGACGCCAGGGGCATGTGCGTTTGCACGAAGGCCATGTTTGACAGCCGAAATGGCATTCATCTAATTTCACCCAAAACGGCAATTTCTACTACCATATTTTCCGGACCATAGGGCGCACCGGATTATAAGGCGCACTGCCGATGAATGGTCTATTTTTGATTTTTTTTTTTCATATACAGTATAAGGCGCACCGGATTATAGGGAGTCTATTTATTTTATTTTTTTTCTAAATTGAAAACACTTCCTTGTTGTCTACATAACCAACTCAGTGACCTAGTGGTTAGAGCAGGGGTCACCAACCTTTTTGAAACCAAGAGCTACTTCTTGGGTACTGATTAATGCGAAGGGCTACCAGTTTTATACACACTTAAATAAATTGCCAGAAATAGCAAATTTGCTCAATTTACCTTTAACTCTGTTATTATTAATAATTAACTATATTTATCATTGTGGAAACACTGATCATCTTAATGATTTCTCACATTAAATATATATAGAAACAAATAAATATCAATATGCAACACTTTATTTTTATATTTTCTCTAAGTGCACATTTTTCAAATTGAACATTTTCAAATGATCACTTCTAAGACAGTCTTGTGAAATCACAATATCCCATTTTAACTAGCGAGCCACTAACATTTTTTAAACAAATCATGAATTACTTTGCACCATGTTTGTACAAATAATAACTCATGTAAAATAAAATAAAAATAAAAAAAAAATAATTTATGGAACATCATTAGTAATTTTTCCTGATTAAGATTAATTTTAGAATTTTGATGACATGTTTTAAATAGGTTAATATCCAATCTGCACTTTGTTACAATATATAACAAATTGGACCAAGCTATATTTCTAACAAAGACAAATCATTATTTCTTCTAGATTTTCCAGAACAAAAATTTTAAAAGAAATTCAAAAGACTTTGAAATAAGATTTTAATTTGATTCTACAGATTTTCTAGATTTGCCAGAATATTTTTTTTGAATTTTAATCATAATAAGTTTGAAGAAATATTTCACAAATATTCTTCGTCGAAAAAACAGAAGCTAAAATGAAGAATTAAATTACAATTTATTTATTATTCTTTAAAAAATAAATTTACTTGAACATTGATTTAAATTGTCAGGAAAGAAGAGGAAGGAATTTAAAAGGTAAAAGGGTATATGTCAGAGGTCGGCAACCTTTACCACTCAAAGAGCCATTTTGGCAAGTTTCACACATTAAAGAAAGTAATGGGAGCCACAAAATATGTTTTTAAAATTTAAAATGAAAAACACCGCATACAAAGCTTAAACGCTTTGTGCTATGTTAACTAGGGGTCCCAGACACACGCACCTGCACGTACTTTAATGTGGAAATTTGATGTTAGTGCAGCCCGCGAGTTTTGAATGAATGTCGCTTGCGTCATACTTGCCAACCCTCTCATTTTTCCCGGGAGACTCCCGAATATTACAGCGTGATGACACTGCATTTGGCGCCCTCTAGAGTCTGCCCAATCAGTGTATCTGCTCGGCCACAAGTGGAATGCAGCTTTGGCTTGATAGCGTTACAGACAGCAAGGCTACTAAGTCAACAGCCACACATCTTACACTGACGGTACCAATACCCAGAATCCCATGCAGCCCTAACTCTTCCGCTCAACCAACGCACGGAGAGGGGGGGGTTGATGTGTGGGGGGATTTGGTGGTAGCGGGGGTGTATAATGTAGACCGGAAGAGTTAGGGCTGCATGGGATTCTGGGTAATGGTTGTGTTGTGTTTATGTTGTGTTACAGTGGGATGTTCTGCAGAAATGTGTTTTTCATTCTTTTTTGGTGTGGGTTCACAGTGTGGCGCATATTTGTAACGTAACAATGTTAAAGTTGTTTGATACGGCTACCGTCAGTGTAAGCTGTGTGGCTGATGAGTAAGTATGCTTTGCTGTCTCCTGTGTGAGCAAGTAATAAAAACATGCAACATGCGGCTGAACTGGCACGCTGTATGTAAATGCTATAGAGGACAATTACTGCAGTGCAATTAGGGCATGCCCTTTATATAGTAATAAGAGTATAAATAGGATTATTTTTTCCTGGGAGTAGTCTATGAGAGACACTGACATCCATAAGTCTCCTGGGAAAATCGGGGGGGTCGGCATGTATGTAGCTGAGCCGCATCAGAGTGGTCAAGGAGCCGCATGCGGCTCCGGAGCCGCGGGTTGCCGACCCCTGGTATATGTGTTTAAAAATCCTTAAATCATTTTTAAGGTTGTATTTTTTCTCTAAAACTGTCTTTCTGAAAGTTATAAGAAGCAAAGTAAAAAAATAAATGAATTTATTTCAACAGGTGAAGACCAAGTCTTTAAAATATTTTCTTGGATTTTCAAATTCTATTTGAGTTTTGTCTCTCTTAGAATTAAAAATGTCGAGCAAAGCGAGACCAGCTTGCTACTTGTGGGGAGGCGGGGCCGGCGGACCGACGGCGCCCGTTCCAAGATGGCGGCGAGGAGGCGTGGACGAGCGAGCGGCAAGGCAGGGTGCGCTGGGAGCGACGCCGCCATCAGCACAAGGTGCGTGAAGCGCGCAGCTGTGGACAGTGCAATCATCCTCGCGGACCGTATAAAAGGGCGAGAGACGTGAACATCAAGAAAGGAGACGGAGAAAGACGGCGGACAGGAGGAAACCATCCTCTGCTGCCACGCAAACGACGGCGACGTGCTGCTGAAAAGCAGACGGCGGACGGGAGGAAACCATTCGTGTGCTCACGTGAGAAAAAAGGCAGCTGCTGAAAAGCACGCAGAAGACTCTTTCATTGAAATAATAAAGAAGTCTAAACCGTCTCACGACAATGTCTTCCATGGATGGTCCTGAGAACCCGCACGACAGTTAGGACTGTCACACTAGTAAATAAATACAATTTAAAAAATAGAGGCAGCTCACTGGTAAGTGCTGCTATTTGAGCTATTTTTAGAACAGGCCAGCGGGCGACTCATCTGGTCCTTACGGGCGACCTGGTGCCCGCGGGCACCGCGTTGGTGACTCCTGGGTTAGAGTGTCCGCTCTGAGATCGGTAGGTCGTGAGTTCAAACCCCCGCCGAGTCATACCAAAGACTATAAAAATGGGACCCATTACCTCCCTGCTTGACACTCAGCATCAAGGGTTGGAATTGGGGGTTAAATCACCAAAAATGATTCCCGGGCGCGGCACTGCTGCTGCCCACTGCTCCCCTCACCTCCCAGAGGGTGAAAAAGGGGATGGGTCAAATGCAGAGGACAAATTTCACCACACTAGTGTGTGTGTGACAATCATTGGTACTTTAACTTTAATACTCGTGTGTTGAAGCACATCAAACGGTGCAGCCTACACTTATCTCTTATGTTTGAGTGCCATCTACTGGTCACACTTATCATTACACCATGTACCAAATAAAATTGCTTCGAGGTGGGTAAACCAAACTTATTCCTTACATTAGGCGCAACGGGCTATAAGGCGCACTGTCGAGTTTTGAGGAAAAAAATGATTTTAAGTGCGCCTTATAGTCTGTAAAATACGGTAAGTTCAACTTCTAATTGTGACAAATACAGACATTATTTTGTTAATCTGTTCTTGTAAACCACTATTGAGGACATCCGCTGCTGCGGAACATTAGTGGGGTTCGCTGTCCGTCAATACCCACCTGCTTCTTTTGTGATGCGCACTAACGGGACTTGACTTGTGAAAGCTGACAGCTTTGCCTTGCAGAACGACTATTTAATTTTTGTATTTGTAGCAAGCACCAACGCAGCTGTAACAACATCTGGCGATCTATGCATACACACTTCTCATTCATCTCCCCCTAACCACTTCCCTGCTTCTCCCACCTCCGTGTCAGGTCCTAGTTCAAACAGGCCCCAAAGAGAAACGTTTCGGCTGCAACAGTCATTACACATGTAGTAGAAATCCGGGGTTTGCTTTGTGAGTGCATAAGGACGACAAAATGCAGTACATTTAGGGCCTGACTTACTAACGGTTTGCGTGTACTAAAACATGTGCAAACCTGATTACACATGCAAAGCTGATCTACTTTAAGGTGTGCAATCCATTTTGCGTTTCTGTCTTCATTAATAATATACAAAATATATGCTGCTCATCAAAACGCCCACAATACTGGGAGAAGATACCATGATTAGAACACACACAAGCATTTTAAGCGGGAAAGTAGGACACAAATTTGTTGCCAGAAGTCATATGTGTGCTGCTATGGAAACAAATAAATGAACAATCAGTCCTGGAAATTATTAAAATGTTCTAAATATGGTAAATACTAGACATATTTACACATATTGTTATGAATGTGTCTGTTACTATAATATAGGGTTGTAATGGTAAACGGTATAATGATGAACCACGGTAAAATTCCAGACGGTTAGTAATGTCATTTACATTTTTAATGACCGAAAAACCGTCATTTATCAATAAATTTTAGGCAACACTGCTTACTTCCTGGAAACGGAAAAGACGCAGCACCCAGTGCAAGCGCACTAGCACCGTTAGACTCGAGAAAAAATAGTGGCAACTACGCGGACTTTGCTCGAAAACTTTGCTCTCGAGATGTTCCCTCCCAGTAAACTGAGCCGATTGCTACGTTTCACTTGCTTCTACTTCCGTGGAGTCTTGGCGTGCGTTTAAAAGCGCACTGCTGTTATTAGATGACGAAAGGTGTGGACAATATTGGAGACAGACACATTTGTCCAACAATAAAAGTAAATCTTGGAGGAGAAAAATATTTGATTGTACAGTTTCATTTTGAATGTGCAACATCGCGTCCTTAGGTCGGATGCTAGGACTGAGAGTTACCATGCGATGTGTCAGGCGATGTGTAGGGAACATTGCCACAACTTGTTTATAAAGTCTTTAGTTTTTTAACTGGGATGCTCACTCGTCCTTTATTTAACTGCTAAAATTTTTTGTCATCTCATCGAATTGAATGCATGCTGTGTTGTCAGTGAGGGGTAGAGATTGTGTATTAGATGTGTGAGGTATCATTCCTGTTTATTTTTGTTGGCCAAACTGTTGCACTGCACCACATGGAGAACGAAGCTTGACTTTATCTTCATTGGCATAACTGCTTTGTGTTTCATACTGATATCAAAAAGTAAACAGCATGTTTTTTTACATTATTTGTTTTTTTTCATTTCACAAAGTTATTACTTTAATAACCATTCATGGACATTAATGGGATGCTCACTCGTCCTTTAACTGCTAACTTTGCCAGTGTTCCCTGTCTTTAAATATAAGGATAACGTTTATCTAAAGCCTTTTTATTAGACATTACAAATTACATGATGACATTGCGTTCACACACCAACACTGTTTTGCCTAACATAATAAATAATTGTTAATAATGGGGATTTCAATTTTGAGAAAAAATAATCTTGAATATTATTTTGTCCATTATCGTGCAGCCCTATATATGTAAGACTAGATCTCATACATGATCACTATTTTTAGCTATATAGACATGCTATATAGTTAAGTCTGCGATGAGGTGGCGACTTGTCCAGGGTGTACCCCGCCTTCCGCCCGATTGTAGCTGAGATAGGCTCCAGCGCCCCCCGCAATTCGAAGGGAATAAGCGGTAGAAAATGGATGGATGGATGGATATAGTTAGGTACCATCGTGCACAATTTTCACATACATTTATTTATTCATGTTATTATTTAGTTTTTGCCATATTAATTTGTTTCGAATGCTTGTGTTGCTTTCATATGAACATTACATTTTCTACTTGAGGTACATACATGCATGCATACATTTTGAACGTGTTGTGTTTTTTAAATAAAATTTGGTTAAAAGATTTCAGTATAAAGTTTTTGAACATTTTGAGCACATTTAAAAATACCGCGATAATCACTTCTGGTTGGCGACAAGATGGAGTAGTCGCACTTTTTTCACGCTCCCGCAAATTTCATTCCTACCATTCTGTATAGCTCGACTGAATGCAGTAACTGCTACTAACGTTTTAATAGTACTAATACCTTTTCGCGCTAAATGAGAAAATGTCTAACAAAGCCAAAAAGGAGGAGCAAAGGAAGGAGGATCTGGCGGCAAGTAACATCATGGCTACGCTAACTACAATGCTAGCGGACCACAAGACTTCTCTCTCGTCGGAGTTTAACTCCGCCTTTTCCAAACTCAACAACACGCTGGACTGTATTCAGACCACACTTCTGGAAAACCAGAAGCATCTCTCCTCACTAGAACTGTTTGCCGACACGACCAGCCAGGATATGCTGGCTATGAACACCAAGCTAACATTCGTAACCGAGGAGAACGCGAGGCTAAAAGCTAAGCTAATAGACTTGGAGAGCAGAAGTCGTCGGAACAACATAAGAATTGTCGGCGTACCCGAAAACATCGAAGGTCCAAACCCAACAACGTTCTTCTCTCAACTGCTGGTCGAAGTCTTGGGTGAACACACGCTGTCGTCGACCCCGGAGCTGGACCGTGCCCACCGCTCGCTAACAGCAAAGCCAGGCCCCGGTGAGAGACCGCGTGCTATCGTGATATGCTTCCACCGATTCCAGACGAGGGAGCTGGTGGTGCGGGAAGCTCGGAAACGCAAGGGCAAACTAAAGTACAAGGACTGACCGATACACATCTTTGAAGACTACTGCCCTGAAATACTGGAACAGCGGGCCGTGTACCGGGACGTCATGAGGGATCTCTACAATCTGGGCCTCAAACCAGCACTCCACTATCCGGCTAAGCTAATGGTTTCAACCGAGGGTGGAAAGAGACGACGACTCGCATCTCTCAAAGACGCCCAAGATTTTGTCAAATCCCACAATCAACGCAGCCAAGAACATGCAAAAGAGTAATCTCAGTTGGTATGACTTTATTGAAACTTTGTTTGATACGATGTGACTACCCCACAGTGCATGGCAGGACGGCGCTAGCTTGGCTAACTGCAGCCATGTCTGGAGGCCACACTGCCAGCACCAACCTTAACAATCATCGCCTGCTTTATCACGGTTAACCATCCTAACATATCGCCAACTCCAGGCCTGACCTTGAATATTACATCTGTGTGGTCACTCATTGGATCCACTTTCATTCACTCTTTGTTTAACCTTTCAGCTAATATATTATACTGACATTCTAGAGCTAACCTGGTTAATATACAATTATCATTATTGTTTAAACAATCCGCAATATTGGTAATTCTGTTTTATTTTGCTACATCGACACGCAAATTGTTTTGTCTCCCCTTTACATTTATTTAACATGTTCTAATACATATATATTCCTACACTGTGGTTTTACTTTTTTGACAAAAACAAGAAAGTTTGATCATATTACGCCTATACTGGCTCACTTGCACTGGCTTCCTGTGCACTTAAGATGCGACTTTAAGGTTTTACTACTTACGTATAAAATATTACACGGTTTAGCTCCAGCCTATCTCGCCGATTGTATTGTACCATATGTCCCGACAAGAAATCTGCGTTCAAAGAACTCCGGCTTATTAGTGATTCCCAGAGCCAAAAAAAAGTCTGCGGGCTATAGAGCGTTTTCTATTCGGGCTCCAGTACTCTGGAGCTTAGAGATGCTACCTCAGTAGAAGCATTTAAGTCCCATCTTAAAACTCATTTGTATAATCTAGCCTTTAAATAGACCCCCCCTTTTTTAGACCAGTTGATCTGCCGTTTCTTTTCTTCTCTCCTCTTCTCCCCTGTCCCTTGCGAGGGGGAGTTGCATAGGTCCGGTGGCCATGGATGAAGTGCTGGCTGTCCAGAGCCGGGACCCCGGGTGGACCACTAGCCTGTGCATCGGTTGGGGACATCTCTGCGCTGCTGACCCGTCTCCGCTCGGGATGGTTTCCTGTTGGCCCCGCTGTGGACTGGACTCCCGCTGATGTGTTGGATCCACTGTGGACTGGACTTTCACAATGTTATGTCAGACCCACTCGACATCCGTTGCTTTCGGTCTCCCCTAGAGGGGGGGGGTTACCCACATATGCGGTCCTCTCCAAGGTTTCTCATAGTCATTCACCGACGTCCCACTGGGGTGAGTTTTTCCTTGCCCGTATGTGGGCTCTGTACCGAGGATGTCGTTGTGGCTTGTACAGCCCTTTGAGACACTTGTGATTTAGGGCTATATAAATAAACATTGATTGATTGATTGATTGACTTTTTCTGTTGGTATTTGACCTAACTGCTGACCTACTTATCTCTTGGTTGGTTACTGTTATTCCTTACCCACACATCCATGATGGTATACACGTTCATGCATGGGTGTGTGTGTATGTGTGTATACATATATATATATAGGTGTGTGTATATATGTAAATGTACATGGCACCACTTGTACTTTATGTTACTATATGCTTTATGAGTTGTTTACACTTTTATAATTTATTTTTCTCGCTTTCTGAAGTTATCTTAGTACTGGGTACTATGTTTCCTGAGGGAATATATTGCAGTTTTGATGCCCTTTTAAATGTTCTGACTCAGTTGGAGCCAATCTGTTGTTCTCGGGAGGTGGAAAAAAACGGAAGCCGATATGGATACGTCCACGCAGGCGCAAGGGCAGCGCACTGCTGTGAAAAGGACACTTAAGGTTCAGTTTCGACAATGGGGTTCTCAGGTCCTGGGACGATGGCCCTGTAGGTGGTTCCCAGGTTTAACCCACCTGGCATTGTTGTACGTTGTTGTGTCTGCGAGTATGTGTGTGAGTTTGTTGTGTTTTCTATATGTATGTGTTTTTATGGGTTTGTTTATCTCCTCATTCCTTCCTCTCACGCTTCTGTTTCATCCCCTCCTCTTACCAGTACTCTCTGCAGTTTCCAGTTATCATGCATCAGCCCCCCTCCTGACCTGCTTGTATACATCAGCCCGTTCTGCTCTCCTAGTTGGACATGGTGAGGTATGACAAGCGCCAGTAATACACTTAGATTTGTTTCATGGAATGTGAGGGGAGTGGGGAGCGCCACTAAAATAGGGAGGGTCTTGACCCATTTGCAACACCTCAAAGGAGATGTATTTTTCATTCAGGAGACCCACCTTCGCAACAGAGAGATTTCACGACTTAAAAGAGGCTGGATCAGCCATATTTTCCATTCAAAATTCAACGAAAGGGCCAGGGGCACAGCTATCCTTATTCGTAAAAATATTTTGTTCGAACTCAATCAAATTGTAGCACACCCGGCTGGTCGTTATATTATTGTGTCCGGAAAGCTGCAAGGCACCCCAGTCATACTCGCTAGCGTTTATGGACCCAACTGGGATGACAGTTCTTATGTGACTAAATTGTTTACATCATTTCCGAACATTGGAAACCATTTTATCATTATGGGCAGGGACTTTAACCTGGTGCAGGATCCGGTACTGGATCGATCATCTAACAAACTGGCTCCCTTATCTAATTCAGCTAAAACACTAGATACTTTCGCTAAACAGTTAGGTCTTACAGACCCGTGGAGACATGCCTCCCCTACAATTAAACAATTTTCCTATTTCTCCCATGTACATCACACTTACACTTGGATAGACTTCTTTCTTCTCGACAATAGACTACTTTCCAAAACCAAAACATGTAATTACCATAGTATTGTAATCTCGGATCATGCCCCCACCTCAGTAGACATCAATATGGACACTCAACCTAGACCCCTTAAACAATGGCGATTCAACTCAGCCTTATTAGCAGAAGACCGTTATAAGAATTTCCTACAAGATCAAATTAAGTGTTTTTTCGAACTGAACGACTCACCAGAAATCGGAAGAGGTATACTATGGGAGGCATCTAGAGCCTATATTAGAGGTCAACTTATATCTTTTGTTTCAAACCTAAATAAGACAGAGACCATTCAAATCACTGAGCTGCTCCGCAAGATTAAGGATCTTGACGATAAATACGCTTCAAACCCAGACCCGACACTATATAAAGAACGCCTTCGCCTACAAACTGACTTTGACCTTATGTCTGTCAATAGAGCGAAATTACAACTGCTCAAATCCAGACAACGATTTTTTGAATCTGGGGAAAAAGCTGGCAGGCTCTTAGCCCACCGGGTCAGGGAGGAAGCATCTTCGAGACTAATCACGTCTATTCGCTCTAACACAGGAGAACTACATACTGATCCAGCTAAGATTAATGAAACATTTGCTGCATTTTATACAACATTATATACCTCAGACTGCCCCCCTTCCTCAGATGAACTGTTTAGCGATAAAACATTCCCCCAGATAGAATGTGGGGCTGCGAGGGGCCTGGGCCAGCCCATTAGTGTCATTGAGATTACAGAAGCCATCAAATCATTACAGAGCAATAAGTCACCCGGCCCGGATGGCTTTAGTGCAGAATATTACAAAACTTTCTCCAGTGTTCTTGCTCCGGCTCTAAGAGACATGTATAATGAAGCTTTTCTGCAGCATCGCCTCCCAGAAACCTTATCGAGGGCCACCATTTCTCTCATCCTAAAAAAAGAAAAAGACCCCCTGCTTTGCAGCAGCTATAGACCAATTTCGCTCTTAAATGTAGATCTAAAAATTATATCCAAGGTTCTCGCTCTCCGGCTCCAAAGGGTGATGCCTTCCATCATCTCGTTGGATCAAACAGGTTTTATGCTAGGCCGGCAATCCTCACACAACACTCTGCGCCTCCTAAACATTATCCATTCGCCAAACCCCTCGACTCCGGAGGTGGTAGTATCCCTCGATGCGGAGAAAGCCTTTGACAGGGTTGAATGGGAATATCTATTTGAAGTGATGGGTCGGTTTGGTTTTAATGAGGATTTCATTCTCTGGGTTAAACTTTTGTACTCGTCCCCAGTAGCTTCGGTACGTACAAATAATACACTATCCGCCCCAATTTTTCTTAAAAGAGGCACTAGACAAGGTTGCCCGTTGTCTCCATTACTGTTTGCTATTGCGATAGAACCCCTTGCTCTTTGGCTGCGCGCGGAGGCAGGCTTTAAAGGTATCACCCGGTCGGACACGCTGCACAAAGTCTCGCTTTATGCGGATGACCTGCTCTTGTACATCTCGGACCCTGCTAGCTCACTCCCGGTAATATTTGACATTCTGGAGCGGTTTGGCACACACTCGGGTTACAAACTTAACTACCAAAAAAGTGAGCTGTTTCCGATTAATTCCTTAGCTAAAGATGGAGAAGAACTTTGCCCTCTTGTCTGTTTTACCACTATCTCTCGCTGGCCGGATCAATCTGATCAAGATGATCACTCTGCCTAAATTCCTCTACCTTTTTCAACATATCCCCATATTTATTACTAAATCATTTTTCGATAAATTAGACAAATCAATATCCAAATTTTTATGGGGGGCCGGATCGGCCCGAATCCGCAAGTCGGTCCTACAATCCCCCAAATCTGAAGGAGGGCTTGCACTCCCCAATTTCAGACAATACTATTGGGCGGCTAACGTACAGAAACTCCTATACTGGATGTATGGAGGCTCTCAGACCCTCCCGGCCTGGGTATCCCTCGAAACGGCGATCCCACACTCCTCATTGCATTCTTGCTTATGCTCATCACTCCCTTTCCCATTTAAAATTGAAGGCGCAAACACCATTGTATCGATCTCCATTAAAATATGGAACCAGCTACGTAAACACTTGGGTTTTCAGGGCCCATCTATATTGACCCTGCTACTTAAAAACCAATTATTTAAACCTTCCCGTACTGACCCCGCATTCATGACTTGGCACGATCATGGTATCACTACTGTGAAAGACCTCTATGCAGACGGAGTGTTGTCATCCTTCACTGAACTCTCTTCCAAATACGATTTGCCGAACTCCCACTTTTTTCGTTTTTTTCAGGCGAGGGACTTCGTAAAGAAACAGTTCCCACACTTTCCGAACCATCCTCCGGAAACTCTTATAGATACATTGTTATCTTTGAGCCCTAATCATAAAAAATGTATCTCTGTGTTATATACCTCTTTAAGTTCAGTTGCTCCAAACTCTCTATCAGTGATAAGAGCCTCGTGGGAGAGCGATCTTAATACCAACATATCCGACCAACACTGGGACTCTGCCCTGAAACTGGTTCACTCCTCCTCAATATGTGCCCGCCATAGTCTCATCCAATGCAAAGTAATCCATAAAATTCATTACACTAACTCAAAACTATCCAAAATCTACCCCACTGTTAGCAATACCTGCAATAGATGCAAACAATCTCCGGCCGATCATGTCCATATGTTCTGGTCCTGCTCTAAACTATGTTCCTTTTGGGAGGATATTTTTGACACGATCGGGAAAGCATACGGTCAAAACTTTCCCCCCAACCCATTATCAGCCATTTTTGGCGTATGCCCCGATAACATATGCCCGGTATCATTAAAACGCGCTGTTGCTTTTACGACCTTGCTGGCCAGGCGATTGATTTTGTTTAATTGGAAGCTGGCTCGCCCCCCATCACACGGCCGTTGGATTAGAGAGGTTCTCTACAACCTAAAACTAGAAAAACTTAGGTTTTCGCTAAAAGGCTCGGCTCAAGCATTTGAAAGCTCATGGAGTCCTTTCTTGCTGTATGTCAACTCTCTTGATTTATCCCCAGACGCAGATAAAAAATAATCTCCCTTTTATTTATTATTATTATTTTATTTTAATTTAATTTAATTTTTATTTTATTTTCTCCCTTTCTCTCCTTTCAGCCTGTTTGTCTGTCTCTGGCCTCGTATGTGTGTGTGTATGTGAGGATGTCTGTCTTTGTCGTCTTACTTGTTATATGATTGTGCCATATGTCCCTTGTTGGTGTGACCTGAGTGGGGTGGGAGGTTGGTTGGGGATTTGGGTTTTAAGGGAAAGGGTGTGAAGAATTTTCTGACTTTAAAATTTTACTGTTTCGACTTGCACTTTTTTCTGTATTTGAAAATGCCAATAAAAAAAGTTGGATTAAAAATACCGCGATAATAATAACTGTGATCATTTTTGTCACAATACCATGATAAGAAATGTTCATACCGTGACATCCCTACTACATCATATATAGACTTGCACTGTGTTTATAATACAAACCCCGTTTCCATATGAGTTGGGAAATTGTGTTAGATGTAAATATAAACGGAATACAATGATTTGCAAATCCTTTTCAACCCATATTCAATTGAATGCACTACAAAGACAACATATTTGATGTTCAAACTCATAAACTTTATTTTTTTTGCAAATAATAATTACCTTAGAATTTCATTGCTGCAACACATGCCAAAGTAGTTGGGAAAGGGCATGTTCACCACTGTGTTACATGGCCTTTCCTTTTAACATCACTCAGTAAACGTTTGGGAACTGAGAAGACACATTTTTGAAGCTTCTCAGGTGGAATTCTTTCCCATTCTTGCTTGATGTACAGCTTAAGTTGTTCAACAGTCCGGGGTCTCCGTTGTGGTATTTTAGGCTTCATAATGCGCCACACATTTTCAATGGGAGACAGGTCTGGACTACAAGCAGGCCAGTCTAGTACCTGCACTCTTTTACTATGAAGCCACGTTGATGTAACATGTGGCTTGGCATTGTCTTGCTGAAATAAGCAGGGGCGTCCATGGTAACGTTGGTTGGATGGCAACATATGTTGCTCCAAAACCTGTATGTACCTTTCAGCATTAATGGCGCCTTCACTGATGTGTAAGTTACCCATGTCTTGGGCACTAATACACCGCCATACCATCACAGATGCTGGCTTTTCAACTTTGCGCCTATAACAATCCGGATGGTTCTTTTCCTCTTTGGTCCGGAGGACACGACGTCCAGTTTCCAAAAACAATTTCAAATGTGGACTCGTCAGACCACAGAACACTTTTCCACTTTGTATCAGTCCATCATAGATGAGCTCAGGCCCAGCGAAGCAGACGGCGTTTCTGGGTGTTGTTGATAAATGGTTTTCGCCTTACATAGGAGAGTTTTAACTTGCACTTACAGATGTAGCGACCAACTGTAGTTACTGACAGTGGGTTTCTGAAGTGTTCCTGAGCCCATGTGGTGATATCCTTTACACACTGATGTCGCTTGTTGATGCAGTACAGCCTGAGGGATCGAAGGTCACGGGCTTAGCTGCTTACGTACAGTGATTTCTCCAGATTCTCTGAACCCTTTGATGATATTACGGACCGTAGATGGTGAAATCCATAAATTCCTTGCAATAGCTGGTTGAGAAAGGTTTTTCTTAAACTGTTCAACAATTTGCTCACGCATTTGTTGACAAAGGTGTGTACCTCGCCCCATCCTTGTTTGTGAATGACTGAGCATTTCATGGAATCTACTTTTATACCCAATCATGGCACCCACCTGTTCCTAATTTGCCTGTTCACCTGTGGGATGTTCCAAATAAGTGTTTGATGAGCATTCCTCAACTTTATCAGTATTTATTGCCACCTTTCCCAACTTCTTTGTCATGTGTTGCTGGCATCAAATTATAAAGTTAATGATTATTTGCAAAAAAAAAAAAGTTTATCAGTTTGAACATCAAATATGTTGTCTTTGTAGCATATTCAACTGAATATGGGTTGAAAATGTTTTGCAAATCATTGTATTCCGTTTATAGGCGCGAAGTTGAAAAGCCAGCATCTGTGATGGTATGGGGGTGTGTTAGTGCCCAAGACATGGGTAACTTACACATCTGTGAAGGCGCCATTAATGCTGAAAGGTACATACAGGTTTTGGAGCAACATATATTGCCATCCAAGCAACGTTACCATGGACGCCCCTGCTTATTTCAGCAAGACAACGCCAAGCCACGTGTTACATCAACCTGGCTTCATAGTAAAAGAGTGCGGGTACTAGACTGGCCTGCCTGTAGTCCAGACTTGTCTCCCATTGAAAATGTGTGGCGCATTATGAAGCCTAAAATACCACAACGGAGACCCCCGGACTGTTGAACAACTTAAGCTGTACATCAAGCAAGAATGGGAAAGAATTCCACCTGAAAAGCTTCAAAAATGTGTCTCCTCAGTTCCCAAACGTTTACTGAGTGTTGTTAAAAGGAAAGGCCATGTAACACAGTGGTGAACATGCCCTTTCCCAACTACTTTGGCACGTGTTGCAGCCATGAAATTCTAAGTTAATTATTATTTGCAAAAAAAAAAAAAAAGTTTATGAGTTTGAACATCAAATATCTTGTCTTTGTAGTGCATTCAATTGAATATGGGTTGAAAAGGATTGGCAAATCATTGTATTCCGTTTATATTTACATTCAACATAATTTCCCAACTCATATGGAAACGGTCCCTTTTGGGGTCGCAGGGGGTGCTGGAGCCTATCTCAGCTGCATTCGTGCGGAAGGCGGAGTACACGCTGGACAAGTCGTCACCTCATCACAGGGCCAACACAGATAGACAGACAACATTCAAACTCACATTCACACACTAGGGCCAATTTCAACATGTAAATGATAAAAATACATCAGTTCTGTTAAGCCATTAATGGTAGCATTAGCTCACCGGATAAATTATTTTTTGTGTACTGTCTTGGTTATTGTACATTGCGTGTAACAAAGTAGTCGGGTTTCCTGCGTATCATACCACAGAATGGAGTGCCCAAACAAAAAATCTAAATGTGTTGGTGACTCAATTTCAGTGCTTTTTTATGAAGTACAACTGCAAATAATCCACCATTGGATCAAACAAAGTTGTAACAGCATTTTTTAAGGAACACAGTTGAATTCAAGAAATAAGTTGTAGCAAAGTATGAACTTTGCTACAACTTTCCCCACTCCCTATTTGCTAACATGAGTCTTCAATGATTAAAAACAATGTTAAATGTGGATTTATCCATTTAATCAGTCCTTTATAGGGTTGTACGGTATACCAGTATTAGTATAGTACTGCGATACTAATGAATCATATTCGGTACTATACCGACTCTCAAAAGTAGCGGTCCAAGTACAGGAGCGTATTTAGTCGATACTACTATGTACATCGATATTTTTTAGCATCACAAAATCTTTTTTCTTTTTTTTTCAGATTTATATTACGTTAATAAACTCAGGTAATACGTCCCTTGACACACGAGGACTTTGGATATGACCAATGTATGATCCTGTAACGACTTGGTATCGGATTGATACCCAAACCTGTGGTATCATCCAAAACTAATGTAAAGTATCCAAACAACAGAAGAATAAGTGTTTATTACATTTTAACAGAAGTGTCGATAGAACATGTTAAAAGAGAAAGTAAGCAGATATTAACAGTAAATGAACAAGTAGATTAATAATTCATTTTCTACCACTTGTCCTCAATAATGTTGACAAAATAATAGAAAGGAAAATGACACAATATGTTACTGCATATGTCAGCAGCTAAATTAGGAGCCTTTGTTTGTTTACTTACTACTAAGAGACAAGTTATCTCGTATGTTCACTATTTTGTTTAAGGACCAACTTGCAATAAAAAACATATGTTTAATGTACCGTAAGATTTTTTGTTAAAATAAAGCCAATACTGCAATTTTTTGTGGTCCCCTCTTACTTGCCAACCTTGAGACCTCCAAATTCGGGAGATTTGGGGGCCGGGGTTAAGGGGGAGGAGTATATTTATAGCTAGAATTCACAGAAATTTAAGTATTTCTTTATTTTATATATATATATATATATATATATATATATATATATATATATATATATATATATATATATATATATATATATATATATATATATATATACAATAAATACTTGACTTTCAATTCTAGCTATATATATATATATATAATGTATTTTATATATATATATATATAATGTATTTTATTATATATATATATATATATATATATATATATATATATATATATATATATATATATATATATATATATATATATATATATATATATATATATATAAATACACATATAAATAAAGTAAATACTTGAATTTCAGTGTTCATTTATTTACACATATACACACATAACACTCCTCTCTACTCATTGTTGTATTTGAAAGTGCAATGTTTTGCAGCCAGTAGCACAGCCTTTGAAGGAGCATAGGTATGGGCAGTGTAATATTCTGGGTTGGAGTCAATAACCAGGCGAGGTGACGAAGTTACGTCTCTTTACTTCCTACTTCAGAACCGACTCCCACGCTTGCCGTCAGGGTGGGCAATACAACGTAAACCGTTGGCCAACCAAAAAGTAACCACAGAACACTATACGGTATTAGTGTTCTGTGGTTACTTTTTGATTGGCCAAGCGGACGTGACGACAGGCTGTCCTCACTCAGGTCCGCACGGACCTGGAGGGGGCGTGCCTTAAGTCTGGCTGGAAATCGGGAGAAATTCGGGAGAATGGTTTTCCCGGGAGATTTTCGGGAGAGGCACTGAAATTCGGGAGTCTCCCGGAAAATTCGGGAGGGTTGGCAAGTATGGGTCTCCTTTATTTAAGAAAGGCATAGAAAAGTACCAAAATACTGGTATCAGAACAACACTAGTCCTTTATATGTACTTCACATTGTTTTCTGCATGTAAAACTATATTTACTCTCTATGAAGTTGTTTATGTTTAAGTTTGTTTAAATCACCAACATGATTCCCGAGCACGACCACCGCTGCTGCTCACTGCTCCCCTCACCTCCCAGGGGGTGGAACAAGGGGATGTAATTTCACCACACCTAGTGTGTGTGTGACTATCAGTGGTACTTTAACGTTAACTTTATATATTAAGTGCTGGAACAAATTATTACATTTAAATATTTCTTGTGTGAAAAATTGCTTTGGTATGACGCTTTTCAGTACGGATTACTAAACCGATGTACCAGTGTAATGGATTTTGGACAGTACAAGCTTGTCTAAATGTGCACACTCAGTATTCCATCACATACTGTAATTCTCTTTATGTTTTGGCTTCAAATAAACGTGGACACGGGCAGCACGGTGGGAGAGGGGTTAGTGCGTCTGCCTCACAATACGAAAGTCCTGAATAGTCGTGAGTTCAATCCCGGCCTCGGGGATCCTTCTGTGTGGAGTTTGCATGTTCTCCCCGTGACTGCGTGGGTTCCCTACGGGTACTCCGGCTTCCTCCCACCTCCAAAGACATGCACCTGGGGATAGGTTGATTGACAACACTAAATTGGTCCTAGTGTGTGAATGTGAGTGTGAATGTTGTCTGTCCATCTGTATTGGCCCTGGGATGAGGTGGCGACTTGTCCATGGTGTACCCCGCCTTCCGCCCGAGTGTAGCTGAGATAGGCTCCAGCGACCTCGAAGGGAATAAGCGGTAGAAAATGGATGGATGGATGGATAAACGTGGACACATTATTCGGGTGCCAATATTCTGCAGCATTTTTGCAACCATCCCGCATCGACAACTAAAGGGGCTGAGCAGCGGCTAGAGACTGCGGCTGAGCCTTAACTCACGCACAATGACGTGCGCTGTGTTCGACCCCCACTCACTGGACCAGGAGCATCCCACATTTTCCGTGCGACACGCACACGCGTGGGGCTGTGTGGAGGAATGCAACGCGCACTGATGCATCAACCTGCAGAACGGGGCGATGCAACAAAAAAATAAATCCCCTCACACACTGGAAATAACGCCGGTTGCGAACCTGGCAGAGATCGTGGCTCGAAACACGAGGAAAAGCATTAGCCAGGTATCCAAAGAAAGGGAAGGGGGTCGGTGTAGCCGAAACCCAAAGATCGCGTCTGCTTCCCGGCTGAAAATATCACCGAACCGCCATGGAAGCGCGCATCTTTTTTCAGGCTCTCGTTATAAGCATGCTATTATATTATTATTATTACATTTTGTTAAATGTCTTTAAAAGTGCGGCACTAATAGCATACAATAGATTTTTCCCACAGTCTAAATGTTACGTGAATACACCTTTGTCACATTTTTCAAAGACCCTCGCTAGCGTTAACGCGGCAACCACCATTGTTAATAACAACAACATTAATGATGATTAAAAAAAAGCCACCAATCTCAGCACTCACTTTCGAAGCTGCTCCCGCATTGTCGCCCGCCGGTCAGGCAGAACCGAGCCGATGTCCCCCGAAATCCCTTCCGCGGTCTGACTCGGCGTCTTCACAAGCACCAGGACAACCGTGCTGGAGCTTGTCCGTGCTTTGCAGGGGCTGACTCCCGAGTCAAGTCACACACGGTTACAACAAGGGCCGCTTCCGCTCCACCGTTTTCAAAATAAAAGTTTGGTTCGAAGCAGAAATCTTATTACCCAGTTGCAATTGGCACACACAGGGATGATGTAAATATAGCCTATTACTGGCTTGATGTTAATAATAACATTATATTTAGACAAGGCTTCACCACAAATGGCCTTTTTCAAATTCTCAAGTGCATTTTAATTTAGCTTGGTTTACCTCTGCCTTTTCTCTAGCTAAAATGAGAAACAGCCCGATATTCTTATGTAATAATTTCAGCGCCTACTACTAAGCCCATCCAATGCAGCGAGACCGGATGAAACATTTATTTTGACAAAAACGTCCAACTTCTGGTCGAGCTCGCTTTTTAGCCCGGCTGCTTGACGCCACTGAGGAGGAACTCCCCATCCCCCATTCTGCTGTTTGCTTAAGGAAAGCAGCTGAGACGCTCCCAAAAAGCTTGCAGGTCCTTCCAGGGAAAAGGAAGAGGCAAATAAATAAGTAAATAAATACACGAAAGAAAGAATACATTGGAACAAAGCCTTAGAGTAAAATAATGAGATGTGTTGAAAAAGAAAAGTTTTTAAAAATACACCAGCACCAAAACCCTGTTATTTATTGGCCAAGTATGAACAGTCACTTTCTTTATCTTTTTGGTGTGTGAATATGCTTCAATATATTTCTCACCAATGCCCCCTGTTTTTGTTTTTTTCATGACTATTTCATTCCGAATTGTATTCTATTCCAAGAAATGTAACTTTTGACATGTAAAGTAAATAATTAAACAAATGCTCCTAAGAAAAGCTAAAAGGTCGACCTAGAACGTATGTAAGTAATGTTCATAACAACACCTAAGTGAAATTGTGGACAAAAATGAAACAAATAAACTAATCAAGTGTGGGCAGGGGGAGCTAGAGGCACTTTGTGCAAGACCACTTCGGCCAAACCCCATAACTTCTCAGCACATTTTCTAGCCAATCCTCATTTTTGCTACTCTAATTTGTCCCTGAGCAGTTAGGACTGTTTCACACTGTGATTCTCAAACTGTAGTACGTGGACTCCATCTAGTGGTACGCCAAAGAATGACTTAATTAAATATTCAAACACTGTGTTACTGTTCAAACTGTGTGTAATGTTACAGTGGCCAAAAATATTAAATATACTAATAAATCAGCGCTGTCCAAATTAAGGCCAAGAGTGGCCCGCTGGCATCTGAGACATCCAGAGTTTAATAAAGAATCTGGGTCGGAGCTTAATTTTTAGATATGTGACAACCTAATTGCTGCATTTGTATCGCCATCTTGTGGTGAGTGTTAGCATAACTGGTCAATGAACAAGAAATTAACTTTGATGTATTAAGAGCGCACCTTTCCCACTTACAAATAAACTGCAAATTACACAGAAAGTCAACACACATGGTCACACAACAGAACCCAATCACTTTGTGGATTATATAAAACATGTCCTAGCACACGCACTACCGTTCAAAAGTTTGGGGTGACATTGAAAAGTCCTTATTTTTGAAGGAAAAGCACTGTACTTTTCAATGAAGATAACTTTAAACTAGTCTTAACTTTAAAGAAATACACTCTATACATTGCTAATGTGGTAAATGACAATTCTAGCTGCAAATGTCTGGTTTTTGGTGCAATATCTACATAGGTGTATAGAGGCCCATTTCCAGAAACTATCACTCCAGTGTTCTAATGGTACAATGTGTTTGCTCATTGGCTCAGAAGGCTAATTGATGATTAGAAAACCCTTGTGCAATCATGTTCACACATCTGAAAACAGTTGAGCTTGTTACAGAAGCTACAAAACTGACGTTCCTTTGAGCAGATTGAGTTTCTGGAGCATCACATTTGTGGGGTCAATTAAACGCTCAAAATGGCCAGAAAAACAGAACTTTCATCTGAAACTCGACAGTCTATTCTTGTTCTTAGAAATGAAGGCTATTCCACAAAATTGTTTGGGTGACCCCAAACTTTTGAACGGTAGTGTACATTATTTAAAGTTACAGCCATTTAAATTCACAACAGTGCCTGATGGGAAATGCAAAACACTCTCCAGACTTCGACATGTTTGCCGCATTTTAGCAACTTGATAGGTTTGATTGACTACAAAACTTTAAGGAGGTTGTGACGTAAGTAAACAAGGTACTAGGAGTCAAACTTTCACATACTCTTAATATTTAATGTTTTATTTAGAGATGTCCGATAATATCGGCAGGCCGATATTATCGGCCGATAAATGCTTTAAAATGTAATATAGGAAATTATCGGTATCGTTTTTTTTATTATCGGTATCGTTGTTTTTTTTGTTGTTGTTTTTTTTCTTTATTAAATCAACATAAGAAACACAAGATAGACTTATAATTAGTACACTAAACCAAAAAACCTCCCTCCCCCATTCACACAAAAGGGTTGTTTCTTTCTGTTATTAATATTCTGGTTCCTACATTATATATCAATATATATCAATACAGTCTGCAAGGGATACAGTCCGTAAGCACACATGGTTGTGCGAGCTGCTGGTCCACTAATAGTACTAACCTTTAACCGTTAATTTTACTCATTTTCATTAATTACTAGTTTCTATGTAACTGTTTTTATATTGTTTTACTTTCTTTTTTATTCAAGAAAATGTTTTTAATTTATTTATCTTATTTTATTAATATTTTAAAAAGGACCTTATCTTCACCATACCTGGTTGTCCAAATTAGGCATAATAATGTGTTAATTCCACGACTGTGTATATCAGTATCGGTTGATATCGGCATCGGTTGATATCGGTATCGGTAATTAAAGAGTTGGACAATATCGGAATATCGGCAAAAAGCCATTATCGGACATCCCTAGTTTTATTGTTTATAATTCATATTGTAGTGTCATTAGGGTCTTTATATATGTATGCAACTGTATTATATTACATATATACATACACATATATATGTATATATACACACATATACATATACACGCATACGCACACTCGCACACACATAAATATGTATAGTTACTTTACATGTAGTCAGCTTTCCGCCCATGGCTAAAACATTTTAGCTCCAAGTCAAAAAGTTTGGACACCCCTGTGTTATAAATAACCATACTTGCCAACCCTCCCGTTTTTAGCGGGAGAATCCCGATATTCAGCGCCTCTCCCGACAACCTCCCGACAGAGATTTTGTCCCGACAAACTCCCGGTATTCAGCCGGAGCTGGAGGCCACGCCCCCCCCAAAAAAAGTCTGCCGCAGCTGCGATTGGACCTGACCAGCCTCCGGGTACAAGTACTGGAGTACCAATTGCTTGCCAGGGAAGATCTTCCCCAGGAAGCAAGGATTGACCGGTTTTGGGCCATGCTAGGGAGAGATGGAAGATTCCACACTCTCGTGCATTTGATGAAAGCACTTTTGTGCGTGCCACACAGCAATGCATCATCAGAGAGGGTGTTCAGCATGGTTAGAAAAATAGTGACAGAGAATAGAAAGAGGATGGACAATTCAACCCTTAACAAAGCATTGTACTTTCAAGTACAACAATGAGTAGATGAGTGTTGTGTGTGTGTGTGTGTGTATATGTGTAAATAAATTAACACTAAAATTCAAGTATTTCTTTTATTTATATAATAAAATCAATATATATATATATATATATATATATATATATATATATATATATATATATATATATATATATATATATATATATATATATATATATATATATATATGTAACGGTGTAGAAACAGACGTTCATTATGCTTGATTAAATTATGAATGAAGTGTTGCAACAGCGCCTGTTGCTGGCGAGAAGTGGTATGTACTTTACCTGCGGGAAGCGCTCAGAACTGTGACGCCTTCCAATTGATAATCCCGTGACCCAAGTGGACTCACAGTCTCACAATTTGCACTGTTTTGCAGGACACTGTAATAAAATAAATTCATAATCCACCTGGTGCCAGTGATATGTTGAAGCGACAGCAGTGTGGAGCTGCATTTTGCCACATACAGTTGTGGACCGTCACACACACACATATATATATATATATATATATATATATATATATATATATATATATATACTTGAGTTGGTGAATTCTAGCTGTAAATATACTCTCCTCTTAACCACGCCCCTAACCACGCCCCCCACCCCCCGACCAAGCCCCCCCCCCCACCTCCCGATATTGGAGGTCTCAAGGTTGGCAAGTATGTAAATAACCTCTGTCTTGTTTTTAATGAATATTTAAGCCTATTACACTACTGTATTTTAATGTTTGTCATTGTGGTGGTACTTGGAAAGCCAAGTGTTTTCTGAGGCTTATCTTGGTGAAAAAAGCTTGAGAACCACTGGTCTACCAAGCATCGCACAATCACGTCCTCACTTCCTTGTTTGCATCTGATCGACTTTGCGTGAGCGGTATGTGGTGTCGGTATCACACCTGTGGAGGTCGCTCATCTGACAAACATATCCTGACCTGACAAAATAAATGCTGAGCACAGATAAATATGAATCTTTTTTTCTGTCTAATCCTTGCGGCGCCCCCTTCATTGCCTATGTGGGCCATAGCTAAACCCATCACTGAGTGTGAAGCATTGTCTTTTTTTTTTTGCTTAGTTTGTAGACTTCAGTCTTACTGAGTACTTCTTGGTTCATCAAGGATGAGAAGGATCATTGTGGTTCCATCTCAATTTGCGCACTTCCATACTTACACTTCTTACTTCCGACTTCTTTAGAGTCCGCGTTAATACTGAGGAGTAAGGTATAATGCATTGCACACTCAGTGCCTGGATGTTGAACTTAAAATGTGCAAAATGGTGTGTGTGCAGTGTGGACAATTAACACCCTCAATAGTTTGTTTTATTAATGCTGGCGTGTTTGTGTGTATGAGCCACAGTGTTGTTGAATCCCTGCCGGGTGCATTTTTAGTGAAAAAGAATAGGTTGATTTTGCAGGTTGTTTTTCAAAGCCTGTGTGTGCTTGTGTGGTTGACTAGTGCACTCACAGTGTCTTGGTCATCTGGTCAGGTCCAGTTTCTTCTCTGCATGTGGAGATAAAAAACCTGTCACTTCACTCTCCTCTCTTCCATGCAACTAAACCTCTATCTTCTCGTCGTTTCGAGTGAATTAGTTCTGGGCTTCGCTCAGTTAAAGACACGGCAACGATGCGAGTAGCCAATGACATGAAAAAAACAGCGTGAGAGAAGCAAGAAGTTATTGCACCAACAATGGTGGTGCACTTGATAAGCAACAATTCAGAATAACATAACTTATGATGTCGAAAACATTTTAGCATGCAATGCATTGTTAATGTTTTTGACACTTAATTGCAGAAAAGTTACAGACAAGTCTATACCATTGTGTATTTTATTTTTTATCAAACCATGCTCAGAAAATCAGAAAATGGCTGTGTCTCAAATGGAATACTTCCGTCAGTACACTTCAAAAAGTATACCATATACACCAGGGATGGGCAATTCATTTTTACCGGGGGCCGCATGAGCAACCCGAGCACTGCTGGAGGGCCACATCAACAATATTTCAATTACATTTTGCTCAATATTATTTTTGATATATACCGTAAGATAAATAATAATAATAATAATTATTATTATTATTATTAATAATAATAATAATAATACTTTCATTTAACCTAACTTAACTTTATACCAAAAGTACTGCTTTGGAAATCATTTGTACCCCTTTCAGAGATCACATTTAGTTCCCCTTAAACATCCTCATGTTGCACAATGAAATGTAAGCATAGGATGAAGTGTGCATTCCTGTAACTTTCTCTAGTAACAGCATTCCATGATTAATATAAATAAATTAACATTAATAATAAATGACAGTAGAATAAGCACACGTATGACTGAGGAGTCATAGTGTAACTTTGTGTGGCGTTTGAGTTGTCCGACTTTTTGTGTGGCCATAAACGCACCAATGGTTTAGTGCTATGCGTGTTGGTGACAGATGACAAGTTGGTTTTGGCCTGGTTTGTACGGCAGAAAATGACTAGTTTTTCGAGATAGAAGTGTTTTACTCATGTTTTTGGTGTGGTTATGGCCGAATATAAACAGTTTTGCTCAATAAAGTGATCGATATAATTCCTGGCCTCGAAGCATCTCGATAGACGTTACAATAATTGAACTGTGTTTAATTGAACGGTGTTGACGAACACCGTTAGGGCCGCTTGTTGTCACTGTCACTCAGAGTTGCATAGCAAAATTACACAGAATAAATGTGTTTATTTTGTTTAGAATTCAGATGTGATTTGATTTGGTGCGCGGCATATATTTGCTGTGCGCAGAAGACGCTTGAGCAGTGCGCAATTGCGCAGGCGCGCACATTAGAGGGAACGTTGCTTTGCAGTCCATGTCTTGTTGAAAACACGCCATTCGTCATCAACTTTTCTCTTTTTAGCGTCTCGGGTGTAAACCGTGCATCACTTGTCGCTGTGCACCTTCACTCACAGGTTACACACGGACATACGCACATAAATAACACTTTTCAAAATAAAAGCAGCACAGTTGTATTGCGCGCACGACATAGATTTTTTTTAAACTTTATTTTGTAATTTGTGATTGCAGCTGTTCACATTCACTCACAATCACACACGCACATACGTCCACACGGAAGTAATACAAATAACGCTTTTCAAAACAAAAGCAGCACCGTTGTATTGCACACTCGACATAGATACTTTTTAAAATTTATTTTGTAATTTATGATTGGTCTCACGCGGGCCGGACAGGGACGCACAAAGGGCCGGATATACACGGTGTAGTTAGTTCTTGAAGGCATAGATTTTGACAGTATAAAGCTGTCCCAGATCCATTACTACCGTTGGGCACTTACCGGAAATGACGATCGCAAAATGTTTATGCTTGTCCCCTTTTTACTTGTTAATTGCAACCACTCGACTTAGTCTCTCTCCATCTGCTACGTAGCCAAGGGGGGTTTATTGATGGTGGTAAATGTCCACTACTGCACACTCACCATTTTAGATGTTAGAGTGCACTATCCGGGTACTGACAGTGCACTGCATTTTGCTACCCTTCTCAGTGTGAACACACTTGTGCGCTCAAAAGACTAAGGGCCTGATTTACTAAAGGTTTGCGTGTACTAAAACACGTGCAAACCTGATAGCACACGCAAAGCTGATGTACTAGCCCTTTGAGACACTTGTGATTTAGGGATATATAAATAAACATTGATTGATTGATTGATTGATACTAAACGTTTGTAAAGTGGATTGCGTCTGTTACGTGAGCAGAATAAGGCGTGCAATTCATTATGCGTCTCAGTCTTCATTCATATGCAAAATATATGCTGATCATCAAAACAGCCACAATACTGGGAGGAAAAGATGCAAATACATTTTTTTAGCATGCACAATGGGATTTATCAACACTTACCATCATTTTGCAAGCACCATTTTGCGAGCACTATTTGGCGTTCATATTTAGTAACAGTGCAAACTGACAGTTGCACACGTGGCTGCAGATTCAGTGCATGAGCTGCACTGACAGACGATGTACGGCTGAGAATCCTCTGTCCTACGTTTGTGTTAACATTTTGGTGGACGGTTAGAAATAAAAAATGTTAGACATATCATCTATTCAGCAATTTCCTTTTGTAATTGTATTGCTACCGGATAACTTAAGGGGCTGTTTAAAATTAATTAAATTGATGCATTTTGGTGTCTCCTGGCCTTTTTTTTATGTGGTTCGCTTTAAATATTTAAGAAATAGATCACTACAACATACCTCCTACATAAAAAGATGTCTTTCATTATGTATTTTCTTGCGCTTTAAGCCATTCCAAACGCACAAACGCGATCCACAGCCTCACGCACAGAATGTGAAAGTGAAAGAAAGTGTCAGAAAGTTTCAGTGTGCATGTTTCTGTTGTCTCGATTGTGAATCAGAAAATGTGTGACAGATTATAGATATGGGCTGTTGGTACAACCCATCGCACACAGGTAGCAGCTTGATAACACGAAGGAAATGATCAAGTGTCTCTGTGGTAAAAGCCCCGTATGCATGTAAAATCTTCATTTAAATCAGGCGGTCTGCACCACTTTTTAATTGCACATGGTACACACTATTGTATTTTTTGCACACAATAGTTAGCATGTGGTATTTGGATCTTAGTAAATCAGGGCCTAAGTGTAAGTATGGAAGTGCACGGATTGAGACACAGCCAATGTGTTTTGTTAGTTCCTTCCATTGACAAATGCTAACTTTATTAATTACAAGGGATTTTGACAAGTGGCATCATTTCCACCAAAATCATCCAAGTAACTAGCAGAATTTGGAATATTTCACAATTTTGGACGCAGTGGACAGACAACTACATTTGTCTTCCCAATACACAAGAAGACAACCGTTAAATATAGATCAGTGGTTCTTAACCTGGGTTCGATCGAAGCCTAGGGGTTCGGTGAGTCGGGCTCAGGGGTTAGGCGGAGGTCAAGACACACCCGACTCATCGTGTAAATAAAAACTTCTCCCTATTGGCGTATTACGGATACGGCAACAGCATAAGTCACACTGATTTGCAGGTGTGTAATTTGTTGTGAGTTTATGCAGTGTGTTGGTTTTGTTGTTTGAACAAGGTGATGTTCATGCACGGTTCATTTTGTGCACCAGTAATAAAACATGGTAACACTTTAGTATGGGGAACATATTCACCATTAATTAGTTTCTTATTAACATGAAAATTAGTAACATATTGGCTATTAACTAGTCATTATTAAGTACTTATTAATGCCTTATTCTGCATGGCCTTATTATAACCCTAACCCTCTAACCCTGGCCCTAACCCTAACCAAATAACTCTAAATTAAGTCTTTGTTACTTAGAATATGTTCCCCTAGTGTCCAAAAAACTCTAAATTAAGTCTTTGTTACTTAGAATATGCTCCCCATACTAAAGTGTTACCAAAAACATATAACTTTGTCTTGAATTTGAAAAAAAACCTTTTAGTTTTCACAAAAGAAGGGTTCGGTGAATGCGCATATGAAACTGGTGGGGTTCGGTACCTCCAACAAGATTAAGAACCACTGATATAGATGGATGGCTAGATGAATAGATAGATGGACAGAGAGATGGATGGATGATGGCTAGATGGATGGAAAAAGGAATGAATAGATGATAGATAGATGGATGACGGATAGATAGAATGATGATAGATATATGGATGGTTGTGCATCCATTGCGCACATCATGTACATATTGATGCGGAAGTTGTAACCGTGTTATCCAAATACAACAGTGCTCTTGTCCACCATTTAACATTTAAAGTGGGTAAAATAAATATTTGATACCCTGTTGATTTTGTAAGTGTCCATCTTTACAAAGATAAGAACTGTACATATTTTTATGGTAGTTGTGTTTCAACGGAGAAAGGCAGAATGTACAATAAATAAACATCCAGAAAAAAACACTATATGTAGGTTATTATTAAATGTGTATTTGATCGGGGGAAAGTTAAAAAAAAAAACAGGCTTTAAAAATAGGCAAAGAAACCCTTGTTTATGTGACAGGTGTCTTTTAACCAGATAATGAGCTTAAATTTGGACTACTTTCTTAAAGGGTGTATTTCATTGACAGATAACGACAAACAAAGCTGCAATAAACATTATGAATTGTTCACATCTTTGTTACAAAATCATCAGGGGATCAAGTACTTATTTAGCCCACTGTATATTCTGTCTTCACAAGCCATTACTTTCAACACAAAGAAACTGCAACTTTGAGACAACTTTGTTTTCTCGGGGTTCAAAACACTATAAATGTGGAAAAAATGACAAGCCACTTATATTTAAAAATGGCCCATTAGCCTTTTCCTATTCACCATTTACATGCAGTAAGTAGTAAATTGATCCTATTTGAGGGCAACAGCACATAAGCTTATTTATATATTTTGTACATTAACATTTAAATGATAACAATCATAAAAAAACAACAACTGCACATATATGATAATATTAAGAAGCAAGTCAAATTCAACGGCACACACGTGACATTTTTTTTATGTATTTTAGATGCAAGCTTGCTGAAATTGCACTACTTACTTAATGTAGTAGGGTACGTTGTTTGGGGAGACCCTCTGCTCGAAGGGTCTGTCAACGGATCCTGCAGAAACAGAAGGTGGGGGCCGGCTCAGACACATACAGTCTAAAAACTTCTCTTGGAGTAAAATGATCAGTACGTTGGAACCCGTTAAAGTCAATATCCCTCAGATTGAGTGACACACATCAACACAAGTGGTTGTCGACATGAGCCAAACTAGCCATTGCTTGCATATTTACTTGTGACTTTTTCCAGAGAAATAAGCAAAATGGGTCATAAGGGATTTTTCAACCTACGGCAGTTTGTTTACATTAGTTTCCTCCCTATTAGTGCAAAATTGTACTTTGGGTTTTGCAGAAAGGATGAGGAAAGAACGTCCAAGAAGTCTATCGCCAAAGAAGAAAATATCATTGGTCCTATGCCAAAGCTTTGAAGTTAAGTAACAATTATTTTCCTGTTGCTCCTTCAACCCTTCTTCCTTTTTATAAAATAGATTCTGACATAACCACAAATCTGCTTTTGCAAAAAACTATGGGCATAATTTACAACACTCCAAGACATGTCGACATAAAGGAACCCATTTTACATAGAAATGATCCCTTTGGGTCTCACATTTTATGTTGACCATGTTTGTTGATGTCGGGCACACTGTGATAATAAGAAGCCCTGGCTGGTCGTCGTCGACATAAGTGATTAGCGACATAACTGAAAACTAAACAACCTTTGCTGACAAATTTACTTTGACCAGCATCATGAGGAAAACGAGTGATAACAAAAATTGTTTGTTGACAGAATTCTTCTCCATTTGTGCAAATTTTTGTTTAAATTATTCTGTTTTCATAAGACATTCTATATTCTTATCCAACATATAAAAACATTTAATAAATATAATTAAAAGTGCAATACTTACAGAACTGTGTTGCCTGTTTCTAATTTTAGCAGACTAAAGTGTATTGTGGCACGCTCATCCTCACAATTTTCTTTTATCAAGCTTCCACTGTTTCCATCATTCTTTCAACAGTTTCCTTAATTTTCTGGGTGAATAACTCACTAGAAGTTAATGATAGATCCAGGCATGAAAAAGAAGGTATCTATGACGATGTACAAGTACCATTCTAGTCCACAACTGCCTCACCACCTTTGTGGTCTCACCATTTTACAGTGCTACAGTATGAAACATGTCTACATGAAAAATGACACTGTATATTGGAACGTCATCCCCTGAGATGTTGCCCTTATGAAGGGGTTTCAATCAGGCAAGCTGTAATTAAACCCAGTGATGAGAACAGCAGCTTAATACACAAACATAAATGATGCACACACGAAAAGTGCATCAAGGTTCTGCTTCGCTAGCGCGGCCTTTTACAGCTTATAAACGCACCTGCAGATTGTTGGCCACACAAATAGTTACCTTGAGGTTCAATGATTAGCCCTGTGGGGTACATTCGTGTTGGACAATGAAGGACACATGATTGCATCCCGATATCTAATTGCGTATGTTGCAGAGACTAGACAAGCATGTCATGTAAATAAACTCTTGTACTCTTGGACAGATGCACACAAAAGAGTAAAAATTTAGAAAAACATCAACCCCTACAGTATCTACACCCATAGGGTGCACCACAAATGTAATATACGGTTATGTTACGTGTTTTTGGACTGTACTGAATGCAGGTTGAGTTCCACTTGTACATTATGACATTTATTCTTTAAATACAACTGATTAATCCGCTTTTTTGAAGAATACTACATTGTAGGTGATCAGTACAAAACTTAGTTCATACCTAAATAGATGCAAGCCTTGAGTCTTCGATCATATTGACATTCAAAGACAAGCCTAAGAAATACTGTGGCAAAAGTGTGTGTTTTACTCGCCGTGAAGGAGGCCAAAGTCTCTGTGTGCATCCATCAGCTGCTTCAAGTGGTCTTCAACTGAGACCTGATTAAAGAAAAAACAAACAATCAGTGAAATACAAGAGCCCTGCATCATTATAATATCTGTTTTCATAGGTGCAGCAAGGTTCAGGTGATAGAATGATCTTACACCAACCGGAAGGTTGCAGGTTTGATTCTCAGTCCTGAGTATCGTTGCGCAAGATAATGACCCCACAGTTGCTAAATCATCAGTAGCTGATGACTTAGAGTACCTTGATGGTAAGGAATCGCTATACAGATGAAAGTCCATCTACCATTACCATTACCAAGATCAATACATGCACTGTACGGCAAAAATGACAAAAACACATCCGTTATTGTCAAAAAGTTTGCCAACAAAAACGACAAAACAGCAATGCTGAAGCAGGGAAATACGTTGAAAAGAACAAACACCTACATAAATGAGCATCCGACAAAGAAATACAGACATAGACAAGAAAGCAGAAAAATATTCAAAAGTGCTTGGAGCACCAACTGCAAAGTTGAATGCTGTCACCTTTATTTCATATTTTTTTTAATTAATTAATTTATTTTTTGTCCTGTCCAGCTTCTCAGGCAAATCATACAGTAGATGTAGATGCCTGTTCAGATTTACTTTACAAAAGAGAAGTGTAGGATACTTCTCTTGTTGCCTTATTTGTATTTGACTTTATTAAATGTATTTATATTATCATTTGGTGCAGCCGGGCCGGAGCAGGAGGGGATAGAAAGAGAACAAAAGGAAGACAGAGGGGGAAATTGTGGGGACAAGAGGGGGATAAGACAGAGAGACAAAAAAAACAACAGCAAACACAACAATAACAACAACAACAATAGAGCAACATCAGCAATTATGATAAGTACAAATATGATGGTAAAAATGATAGCAAAGAAGCAGTTAGCGAAATAAATAATAATACAGAAATGACAATGAGCATTATTACACTACAAATGGAGCAATACAAATACCAATAGTAATAGCGCAATTGATAATCAACAATACCAATAATTTACCTCTATTATCAACAATACAGTTGTTCAAATGCAACAATACATATACGTAATGATAACTACAGATACAAAAGAATGCAGAAAAATGGAGGGGAAGAAAGATAAATAACCTATATTAACCTTGTAGATTGTTATAGTAACAATAGGTTAAGCTTTGTCAGTGTGCCATGTGTTATACCCAGTTTCCCTTAGGGCAACAACGTTAATATATGTTTGATGAAACGTGATTATGTGCATGAGTGTATGTATGTATATGTACTTGTATATGTACAGAA